>NW_027123069.1:60191-63246 GCF_001457755.1 Trypanosoma equiperdum | reverse complement strand
AAAAAAAAAAACGAAAGGGTAAAGGGAGAGGAAAGTGAAGCGAGTGCCCACGTATTCACTTATTTACATGTTTGGAACATCGAGAGGAGAAAGCACCCAAAACAAAAGACAAACGAACAATATTTTATTTATATTTATTTATTTGCTTATATTTAAAAAGAAGAGTTTTTTTTTTAAAGTTCTTGCGTTCGGGTGTCGGGGAAGGAGGAAACTGAAAAAGTGGCGTACGTGTGTCTGTGTCTGTGTGTGTGTGTGTGTGCCTATGGACCAATAAATTAATAAAAGGGGAAAATAAATAGAAAAACGAATGAAAGAGAAGCTCCGCAAAAGTTGAAAATGAGAGTAAACTTAACAGAAGAAAAAAGACAAAAAGATGCAGCGGCGCAAATCGACAATAAAAAGAAGAGGTTACGACGAGTCAGTGAGAATTATTCATTAATACACATATAAATGGATCCGCATGTCTCCCTCATCTATCCGTCACAACCGTCATGAATGAAAAAGCGAATCGATTAGCACACGCCACCGGCAAACACAGCGAATGAAAGGGAGAAAACAAGAAAGAAAGAAAGAAAGAAGGACCTCCACAAATGTCGTTTCACTCTTATTATTATTATTATCACCATCAATATTATTCCCTTCCCTTTTTCTTTCTTCTGTCCTTCCTGTTGTCGCTAATCTCCAACGATTTCACGAACAATAAACATAAACATAAAACGCACACAAAAAACAAAACAAAAAAAAAGAATCATCACAATCTCATCATTTGTCTTCTCCCCGCGTATCATCTTGGTCGTTTTTAAACCTTTCTGGCGGTCTTATGCTCTCCCATCCAACCTTTGCTCTCGTTCCTCTTTTCTTTTCATTTTCGTTTTTTATTTTTCTTTCATTAAAAAAGGCAAATCATACGCAAAGTGCAAAACGAACACGAAAACTGTACTCAGCATCCTTTCTTCCTCTCCATCACTTTACATCCCTTTCACCTTTCCTCCCTCTTCCCCTTCGTTTTAAATCATGCTGAAACGTTTTTTTTTCTTTTCCCCTCCCCTCCCGCCTCCTTCCCCTAAAAAAGACATCATCATCATAGGCATGAATTGTACGGGAAGGGGGGGGGAGGTCCCCCTTTTAGGTGGCAGTGGTGGTGATGTTTCATATGCTTTGTTTTAGTTTCATCAGCAAAAAAAAAATGCTCCATTCACCTCGTACATATCTTTTCATTGACTCCCACACACACACACACACACACACACACACACACACATTCTTTCCTTTTCTCCCTTTTCCTTTTTTTTTCTTTTCCTCTTCATCTCATTTCACTACAATCATCTGCAAGTGTTGTTTTAATATTCATCTCTCGTTGCGGCGCTTGGAGTTGATAGGTGGAAGCCGCGGCCCCTTCGACTGCGGGGAACGCGAAGGATTCATTAAAGACGTGTGTGCCGACCCGTGTTGTGATCGCGAACGGGTCGTGCGGGCGGATCGGGACTGCGTGGGACTCACCTGCTCTAAAGGGCGTGGGCCTGTGCAACTCTGCATGGAAAGACACAACGTTGGGGCGGCGGCCAGTCGCTCCTTCAGTGCTGATGAGATTTGAGCAAGGGCTTCAGCAGAGAGTTGTGTTCCCTCCAACCCGAGATATGTAAGTCGTGACTGCGGGCTTCGGGCAAGACGGAGCAGACCACGACCTGCCAGTGCCGGAATGGGGTTGTTGGACAAGTTCAGTGACACCAAAGACGGATGATTGCCAACCACCTTCACAAGTTGCTGCAGGAACGTGAGATTGAAGATGTTGTTGTTGCTCAGATCTAACGACTCAAGAGTTCGGCTCACCTCCACCATTGGGAGTAACAATGGCAAACCGCGAGGATGACGCAGGAATACACCACTACACTCTAACGACGGACACGGTGGTTCGTACCTACCAGACACCACGTAGGTGAAGTTGCGGAGCATTGCACAGTTTCCGCAATCACTGCTATCGAGCATGCGGCAGTACCGCAGGTAAAGCAGCCGGTGGGCAGCCATAATAGCGATGCTGAGAGCACGAAACACGCCGCGGGGACGTAGCCCACTTCGCTTTGGCGCCTTCGGCTCATCATCGGGAATTTCCATGTTCATACCTAATTTGATCCACGGGTGCTTTAGAGCCTCCCGTGCACTATACCGGCGGTTCGGATCAACCACAAGTAATTTGGATATAAAGTCATGCAAAGCCGATGACCCCTCACTAATCTTTCCATCCTTCATGTTGTAATTGGCCTTCAAAATAGCCTCCGTCGTCTCTTTCTGCGTACGACCCAGAAATGGATATTCACCTGTGAACATAAGATACACCATCACGCCTAATGCCCACATGTCCACCGGTTTGCCATAGTTTGTGTCGCTGAATATCTCAGGTGCCATAAACACCGTTGTGCCACAAAAGGACATGAGGCACTGATCCACGCCAACGAGCACGGCAAAACCAAAGTCAGATATCTTACACACTAAGTCACCCTCCGAAAGAAGACAATTCTCCGGTTTAAGGTCTCGATGAACAATACCCTTTTGGTGGATGAACTCTAACGCAAACAGAAGCTGCATAGTAATACGACGAGTCTGGACTTCACTAAATGATCCATCACGTTTCAGCGCACGCTGTAACTCACCACCAGCCATATATTCCATTACAATCCAAAGGGTTTGATCATCGTGAAACGTCTCCTCTAATCTCACAATATTTGGATGACTGAGAAGACTCATGGTCTCAACCTCACCCATCACACTACGCAACCCTTTTGCTCCCGCCTCTCGCTTGTTGATAATTTTTACTCCGTACGGTCGCTTCAACGAGTCGTGCCGCCGGCAACATTTCCATACCGTTCCGTACGCCCCTTTTCCAAGTTCCTCCAAAAGTTCGTAATGATGGTCAAAAGAAACTGTCTTGGACGAAGAGGCTAATGCGCGGGCCTCCGTCAACGTACTCTGCAACGAATGGAAGTCCATAATTCTCACTGGTAAGACGCTCTACCGTTCGTTTGACCGCTTGTCGATGTTGTATGATAAAGAAAAACAA
>NW_027123069.1:58616-60181 GCF_001457755.1 Trypanosoma equiperdum | reverse complement strand
TTTTTTTTTAAAGAAAACTATCCTTTTATCTGTTCTTCTCCTCCTCCTCCTCCTCCTCTCTATTCTCTGAGTAAGGTGGTGCTGTGATCGTACAAAACAAAAAAAAGCACAGACACAACCTCGCTCACGCACGTACTTTCACCCTATTCTTTCTTTTCTTTATTTGAGCTACTAACTCGTATTTTCCTTTGCTTGAATTACACAACAATATCCCCCTCCCTCCCCTTTCGAGGAGTCGCGCGTAGAAAGAAGAGGTAAATGATGTTCTTCTTATTGAAGCGGGGGAACGTCCTACTGTGCCCACCACTTCCTATATATATATATATATATACTTGTATACTTATATACTTGTATACTTGCGCGTATAAACAAATATACGCACGCTCGCTTAACCGGCAACCAACACCTGACACAACAAACGCTGCGCTACCTGACCTTGCCTTCACGCCCCTTTGTTGAGTGTCCCTTGTGCTGTTCCTGTTGTTTCTCTTCTGTCCTTTGATATCGTGCTTATTTTGTCGTTTTTTTTTCTTTTTTGGTTTTGGCTTTATATTCCTGTACCTTCAGCTTTCACCCTCTCTGTGTTCACACCCTCACCTTTTCCCCCTCTGTAGCACTACCCGGCTGATGGTAACGGTGATGATGATATCACTGCCCTGCCGATCTTTGGCAACAGACAGCCCCTGAAGAGAGAGACCCGAGGAAAAGGGAAACAGGATGGAATATGCACCGAAGAAGGAAGCGGAACCGGCAATGTTAATTGCACCTTTGCACAAACACAAACACACACGCACACACGCGCGCGCCGGAACTTTTACTCCCTCCTTTTTTACTTTGCCTTATTTTTCCCCTTTGTTCTTTTCACAACACTACGAGTTTGTGTCAATGTGTATGTATTTGCTTGAGTCGAAGGAGGGGGAATTCGTATTCGTAGATGCACACGCGCGGGAGTATGCGTGCGTGTCCTTATATCCACACCTGAAATATGTACGAGTAAATATATATATATATATATATTCCAAAATGCTGTATGTAAACTGAATAGACAGAAATAATGATAATAGATATACAATTATTCCCTTTCCCCCTTTTATTTTGCTAAAATTATCTTGTTTGATTACGTTTTCTTTTCTTTTGATGTATTAAGCGAATACACACCTCGCGGGGACCTCACTTAACTGTTATTCGTCGATATTTGTGTTTGTGTGTCGCGAGAAAGAGGGAAGGAACAACGAAAAAAAATAACAATAAAAGAAAAGAAGGAAGAGAGAATCACCGGTGCGGGAACAGTAATGGGAAATGTCAACGACAAAAAGAGAATTAGAGGTTGTCACAAACGAAGACAGGAGTGAAATTGGTAGAGGCCCGCAACAAAAGATACAAAAAAAGTGAGCAGGTTACCACCAAAGTAAAGACAGAACTTGTACTCAGCCCAGTACGACCCGCGGCTGACCCGTCTGTTCACGGAAGTGGTTTTAGCAGTGCAGTGAGAGGAATTTCTGTAGTATCTGTTCGCGCAACCAACATTAAGTCACAATAGCATTAACGTTCAGAGTCCATTTGCT
>NW_027123069.1:48280-58606 GCF_001457755.1 Trypanosoma equiperdum | reverse complement strand
CACACACACACACACACACACATCACCGCCTCTACGGATCCACTACAATCCAACCACACATACAACCTTCATTTCCCCTCATCTCCCTAAGAGCTTAATGGGCCCCGTATGTGAGAGGGCAAAAGCAATCCCTTCCAAAGTAAAAAAAAGAAGGAAGGAAGGAAGGAATCAAACAGACAAACAAATAGAAGTATAACAAGGACAAGATGCAAACTAAAACTACATCAAAAAGTCCGGGCGGAGTGGGGGAAAAAGAAAGAAACCGGGGGCCTAGCACACACCAAACAGTTGCAAACCGGCTAAACAATACAGAAATGAAAAAGCGGTGGCAATGTACTAAACAGAGAAAGCTCCAAACACAAGCAAATCCCGGTAACGTAAGTACCACATACAACACACAACACACACACACACACACACACGCGTACAAAAAAAAAAAAACGTCTACTCCTCACGAGTCTGCAGTGACGACGCCCCGCTCCCGCAGCTTATCGCAGAGCCAATCCATTCCTTCCAGTATCCCCTCACCAGTCTTGGCGCTGCTCTTGACGATTGTCCACGTCCGGCACGAAAGAGCCCCCACGCCGAGTTGTTCAGCCACACCAGCCTCGCTTACAGCCCCAACCACATCCTGCTTGTTAGCAAATATGAGCAATAAACTGCCCCGCAGCTCGTCTTCGTCTAGGAGGTTGCACAACTCATGCTTTGCGACCCCCATGCGATCCTTGTCCGTACTGTCCACAACATATATGACAGCGTCGGTGTCAGTAAAATAACAGCGCCAGAAAGGTCGGATATTCGCCTGGCCACCTAAGTCCCATACCTCAAACGTTATGTTTTTATGCGTCAGCGTCTCGAGGTTGAAACCGACTGTTGGTACAGTTGACGTTACATTGCCCAGTTGCAGACGGTACAGAATAGACGTTTTCCCCGCATTATCCAAACCTAAGACGAGCACGCGGATTTTTCTGTCCGCCGGTAGGATTCCGAGAAGGGATTTTATCTGCGAAACCAAAGCCCCCATGGGTACTGCACAGAAAAGTACACCCTCTACAGTTCCCTTCCTTCTCTTTCCTTCCCTATTTTCTTTACTTGTGTTGTTGTTGCTGCTGTTTTCATAAGAAAAACAAAAACAAGTTAAATAAGTTTGATTCGAGCCTTCCCTTCCCACCTCCCTTCCACGGCGCCTCCCGTAACTCTTGTCCACTGGAGAGAAACATATTTATGAAAGTAGGAAAGGGGGAATTTAACACCAAATGTCCCACAAACACTTTCTCGGCCACGCACCAAACACAAATTTGAACACACGTACCTCCTCCAAACAGGCGAAACAATGACGAACGAGCGGACCTGGTGCCACCGGATCGAGGAACAAAATGTAAAAAAAAACAAAGGTTAGGGGAGTCGGCTCTAAAAAGCATATATATGACTCTGTATGCACACTCGGGTGTGTGCGACAAAGTATACGACGGTAAGACTACCACCACAACCGTAGTGGAAGACTCACTCCTCTTGCTCATCTATGATCCTTTCTACACCAATCACAGCTTGAAAGCAGCGACCCCAACGCAGTGGTTGCAGTAGCTCCCCATTCTCATTTGTCATGTACCGACCGACTTCACACTCCTCTTGTTCCTCCCACAACTTACGGTTGTAACGGATTGAGTCCACTACAAACTCGCACTCCAGTGGCGTCGGATCACCCTCAACAATGAGGCCACATTCGCGACGGTCCTCGTCAGAGAGCCAAAACTCAGCGCTAAGACGACTGAATGATCGGAAAGTGAGACCATGCGGCAGGCCACGCCGGCCTCCGATGCCGCGGCGGCCTCCCGTGACGTAAACAACTCCACGACCCGCAGTTGCTGCTCCACCCTCAGACGCAGCACCAGCGGATGCAGCGGAACCCGGCAAACCATGATCAAAGCGAAGCTCGAAACGCTCCACCACGCTATGCTCCACAAGACTACGCACCAATGCCGCCACAAAATGCGGCATTACGACACGTAGAGAACCCACCAACGCCCATAGTAATCTCCTACCACCTCCTGGTAGTTGCCCTACATCGCTCAAGCGGAGTGCAGGTGCATATGAGTCACACCCAGAGAAGCGTATCGACGACATGACTGTGATGTCCACGTGTCTCAGTGTACCTTCTGTTCCATCCCTGCTAATAACGTTGTTGACACCGCTTTTCATGGAAGCGTTACCGTTTGGGCCTCCCACAGACCCTGCCTCACCTCCATCAGTCACTGTCGTGTAAAGGTGCATGTTGACGAACACGTCCCAGAGCGCAAAAACAGGATTTATGTCTGCCATAGACAGACACTCAGGTTCTGTAATCAGTGTAGAACCGAGAACCCACACAAGTTCTACGCCGACGTCTTGTGCCCGTTGTGTGAAGTATTGTTGCGCTACCTTTGACGAGGCACTGAGGCACAAGCAGAGTCGGCATTTCTCCACGGACAAAAGCAACGCAACATCCTTCAACCTAGGGTGACTGGCGACACGAACTAAAAGTATATGGTGTGTGCACGCGTCACGGGAGGATTCCCGAACACACTCGTCCCGAAGTTCAACAAGCTTCATGAAAGCATCCTGCAGTCCTTGCAAGTAGCGCCAGTAGTCTAAATCAGCCGTCGCGGCTTGCGGAGCCGCTGTTATGAAGGGGTGAAGCAGTGCATTGCGGTTGGCGGGCAAAGAGCTCAGATAGTATACATTACCGTGCTTCGCTACCGTTTCGTGCAGAACCTCCTGAAACTTTGGAAGAGACTTCAGTAACACTGCATCACTTGGGTCGCCCGCTGAGGCCTCCCCAACCCCATCTACACTAATCACCAGCTGCATTCCTTGCATGGGTGAGTAATACGGAATGGTTGGGTACGAGTGCCACACCCTTTGCTGTTGGGCAGCCACGTGCTGTTGTTGACCCTCTTCCATTGCCGCTAGTGTCTCAGTGATGGAATGCGGGTTACTGTTGCCATGGTCAAACAGATCACCCGTGGCAGCGTGATACACGTCGGGCAGTACACCACGGCGAAAAGCCACGGGTTTGAAAGATGATGTCGGGAACGAAGTTGGATGCATCCCCCCGTTGGGCTTGCGAGCCAAAGCAAAAAGGCACAGCCGCAGCCCTTACAGCGGCTCAATATCTATACCGTCTATACGTACACCCTATTGGGTCTTTCCGTTACGCTGTGGGAAAGCGTCAGGAGAGCGCGGGCGAAAAGGTAGCATGTGGAAAAGCAAAGAAAAGCGGCTCCAATCAACAATTAATGGCAGTAAAAGGCCTCAACGCCGCCTCCTCATCCGGAAACAATGGAAAATAATACAAAATCAAGCAACGCGCACCGCAGTGTAGCGCGACCTGAAAGGGGGAAAATAAACAAAAAAGGAAAAGAGGAAGGGAGGTAAGGGGGAATATAAGTGTATGAAAAACCTCTATTGTGCCCCTAAACTTGAAACGATAAGGGGATGCATTAAGTGTAATGCAGAAAAAGTGGTGAACGGCAACGCTACACAGGAAGCGTGCCCCCTCTTGTTACTTTGATCTCTTCTATCATACAGCGATCGAACACGAAACCGTGCCGTGAGCTCGAAGTTGATCTAATATGTCATTAATTCTTTTATCCAGCGACCGCACCACATCACTGTCTTCATCTAAAGCACCGGCACTAGTCTCGACGATAATGCGCCGTTCGCTCCGGAGCCTTTCAACTTCCCTCACGAGGGCGGCAATATCAGGATCAGTTTGGGCCTCTAGGCTCGGTGAAGCTACGCCCCTTTGACATCTTTTCCTTTCCTTAACATCTGCTGCACTATCAATGGATAACGACTTCTGGCCCACCTTTCTTAGCCGCTCCTCCAACTCCCTGTTCAACTGCTTTAGACGATCTATCTCATCCGCACTCCGCCGCAGCTGTTCCTTTCGTCTAATAGACAATTCAGTGAGTCTACTGTTCTCTTCCTGAAGCCTGCTGCAACGGTCTTCTACCTGCTGCAACCTCTCCTGATGCCGTCGCTCTAGCCTATCCTGAAGGTTTTGCTGTTCCATCACAAACTCTGACCGCATTCGCGCCTCGACGGTGCTGAGTTTCTCAGGTGGGGATGTGAGTTCGCGGGTCCGAAAGCGGTGGAACTCCTCCGAAAGTGCTAAGTAGTCCCTCTGCGCCTGCTGTAAGCGCTCATCCGCGCGTTTTGCCTGTGCCTCTGCAGCTTGCACGCGCTGTTCTTGCAACTCAATAGCGTGATCTGCGTCCTCTTTAGCACGTCGCACCTCCACCTTCGCGTCCGTTCCTGCACGCCGACGAGCGTCCACTAACTGTTGCCGCAGGAGCCGGACATCCTTCTCCATCTCAACGAGGCGCCACTTCCGCCGCTCCATTTGCTTCTCCTCCTCAGCCAATCGCTGCTCCCGGCGGGAAACCTCCTGCTCCCGCATTTCGAGACCCGCTACCGCCTGCTGCTCCCTTGTTTTAACCAAACGTGACAACTCCGTCAGCGCCTTCTTTTTTTGTGTTTCCAGCTGCTGCCGAAGCTTGGATGCCTGAATGGCACGCCACAGCTCCAGATCCCACGCCGCGCGGTACTCCACCGTCTGGCGTACGTTGTTTGCTATTGAGGCCGCAGCGTTGCTAAAGCCTTCTTCCACCCTACGACCAGTGGGGGCGGAGACCGACGGGGTTGGCTCCTGGGTTTCGATGGGAGATGGTAATTGGTTCGAGGCCTGGCTAACAGTTGGTACGGGCACTGGACATAACGGTGGTTGGGGCGTGGAACGCCCTGGGGAGTCCTGGGACTGCCTCGACTGACGGCCAAGTGAAGAACTTGTCCCACTCATCGCTCAAAGGTACCACCAGCTTACGGCCCTATGGCGCCAGTACCTCCTTCTCCTTCTTTATTGGTCCCTCCCTCTCTCTGCTTCACGTTGATAGCAACAAGTGTCTACTCCCTCTATGCTGCGCGTGGTGTTCCGACCAAGCGATATTTCCAGTGGATTAGGTGGCGCCTCCACCCTGAGGCGTCTTCCTCCTCCTTAATGGTTTGTGGGCGCCAAAACCCCCTGCAACGGATTATGGGGGCCCTCCTTATCGGTTCCCTTCTCGCTATTATATATATATATATATATATATAGCTAACGTGGTCTTTTTGGTACGACAGGAGTAAAAGGAGAAAGCAAGGGTTTGAGAGACATGATAGGGATGTGATCACCGCAGCAGTGGAAGGGCAAAATAAGTGCACGCACGCGCATATAGACCGATATACGCATGTGTGTAATGGTGGGAAAGAAACGTAAAAACACATTTTCGCACTTCGTTAATCGCAGCAATGAAGAACCCCTGCGGCTCCAAGAGTTTGTTAATGTCGGCAGTGACTAACATATATTCCTTTGCTGTGTTGCGTACGATCATGAAGGGAACTGACTTAGCGGAATATAAAGGGGGGAAAAGAGGGGGGACATCCTAAAAATGAAAATAAAACGGGGAGAACCGTGCGGCGAAACGCATATCAATGACGAAAGTAATCGTAAGAAACAAAAAAAAAAGAAAGAGCGACAGCGCGAGAATGAAAATAAGCCGGAAGAAATTATGAAAGGTTTTACGGCGAAGGTGGACACCACACAAGCCCCCTGAGAAAGACGTAAAAATCGTAGCCATCCTCCTCTAAGTGGAGCTTTGCTCTCATACCTCTGCTGCTCCACTTCACCTTTCATCAAACTCCTCCCCACTCACACTACGCTCTTCTGCTTTATCGCTCTCCCACACCACCTCCGCTTCCGTGGCGGCTGCGAAGGGCCGGTGCAGAAAGTTACCTGCACTGCCACTTCGTCCGCGATACAAATATACATATATGTATGTATATGTACACGTAGACTCACGATGCTTCCCTTATCTCTTCTCCCTTTTCCCCAATCCTTTTCTCACTCCTCCTGTTACGCAGACGCCGATGTTTATGCTCAAGGTTCCCCAAAGGTGTCCCTGTTACCTATACCGCCTCGCTGAGACTAGAGGGAAAGGCAAAAGCACTTTACGACATAGCAGGGTGTCACGCTCTTGTTTCGTTCGTTCCCTTTGTGTGATGCATGGTTTGATCGTAATTACAGGGAAGTTAATGGCACACCTCTGCCATACACATATACATACAACTCCCAACCCGCGTGCATACATATGTGTAAACGAAACCTTTCCCCACACACACCCCGAAACCACGTTCTGTTATTCTAATTGTCTTACCTTCCCCCTCACATGGGCTCGACACACGAAACTCATGGCCCAGCTCGTAGAGTCGCGTCTTGATCCCCCTTGCATCTGCTAATCTTTACCATTTATCTCCTTTTCTTTCGGTCATCCTCAGCTCTATTTTCCTCTCTCTCTCTTTCTGATCTCATCACCAGCCTTTCAGTGACGAGGCGCTTCCAATCTCAGACGCCCGACCTCATACTTGTTTCAACCCCCTCCTGCTTAATTAACCCTATTCTGAATTCAGGTACCTCCAGCTGTGTTTATCCAGTCCTCTCCCCCAAATCAGATTACCCACACACGCACACGCTTCTTTCACCCATCCCAACCCGTTCTGCTGAGAAGCAGCTGGCAGGGCATACAGTACAGCGTTGCGACCACTAAGCACTTAATCATCACGATGTAGCATCGCCTCCAGTGCCGATAGCATTGGACTACCCTTGTACATATCTACAAGTTTCTTTTCCGCCCAGGCACGAAGCGATACGGCTTCCTCCTTTTGCTCATCCCCCACACGAGATGCTGTAGACGACTTGCTCTGTCGTATGATCTCATTCGCTACAACCCACAGTCCATACGCTGCGCGACTGTTGTTGGGATGGTCATTCAACCGAAGCGACTGCGCGTACTCTACAAGACTGTGCCTGTGATCGCCCGCCATGTAATACAACTCGGCGAGGCGCGTATGAGAGAGATAACAACTACTGCTAAGCAGCATGGCCTCATTGGCATGGTGTAGGGCCTTGGTATAGTTTTCGCACAGGTAGTGCAAGTTTGAAAGCTCACGATACACGCTGAGACAGTTACCGCCGTGCAACTCGAGAAACGTATGTTTCTCATCGTTAACATCCGTGTAGACTAGCTGCTTCTCCAGCACCTCGATAGCCTTGTGATACTTTCCTTCACTCTTGAGCATAGTGGACAGTCGCTTCACGGGGAAATCATCACTTGGAAAGTCCTTCAGTAACGCGCGATAGTGACCTTCCGCCTCCTCTGCACGACCCTCTGCCTCTAAGCACAGGCCTTCCAGGCGCCGCACGCGTACCGACTGCCTGCCAAATTGCTTTTGAAGCAGCGAGAGGTATTGCCGGCTGGTGTCTACCCTTCCGCAGTCCAGTGCTGCAATGAGAATCTGCTCGTAAATGCAGAAAAGCTCTTGTGAACCAATGCCACTAGTACCGCCAGCGAGCAGGTCAGTTCCTAGCAGAAGGACGACATTTGAGTTTCGCGTTTCCTTTTCTCGGTGCAGCTGGAGGAGCTCGCGCTTCTCCTTCCTGGAGAGTTGTTTAACACCAAGAGGTGTAAGAGACTGCAGCGAGATGTTTGATTCCGCCACGTTGTCGGTTGGCCCTTTCATAGCCAACTTTTAATATCGTTCCCTTTTCTTTTTTTGTGCGTGTGTTCCCTTGTTTTCCCTCCCTTGATGCCGCCGTGGTTGCTTATGCTTTCCCTCTTGTTACTTGTTGTGCTCCCTTCTAGGCCCGATGCCCGCGCTTTTGTACAACAAAAGTGAGGAAAAGACAAACAGGAGCAGCAAAACGATCAGAACAGAAGAACAATGGGAGAAAACGAAAGAAATTAAGTACGTTGAATCCGTTTCGCTGAATGGTACTCCAGAGAGATGAAGACACACGGGCCGCGCAAAAGAACAACAATGTAAACGTAAAAAAAAAGACATGCCCAGTGGAAAGAAAGTGGTGGCCGTGAAAAATTAAGGGAGTAAACAAATAAAGGTGGAACCAAAAGCGTAAGAAATATTGGCGCGGAATCCGAGTTAAGAAAGTGGCGGCAGGCTCGGAGAAACATGAAAACTACAACAGAACCTATTATGAACGCGGAAACGATAGCAAAATGATAATACCGATAATATTACTACAGAAAACAACACCACGAAAGAGGAATGAGAAAACGAAAACATTGCTCCCTGCCAACCAACCACCATGTTCAAATATAAATCTCCAGACGTGTATATATATATATATATATATATATATATATACAAATGAACGGAAGGCATGTAGGGGAACTAAAAAAGAAACTAATGGCGGTCTTCACCGTTTCCGCAGCTTGGGTAGCTTCGTGGCCAATAGTGCCAACTGCCGCGTGACCTCATATGACTTGACAAACGACGGAATGGGAAGGAACTCAAACTTCGAGTGGAAGTTGTGTGCTCCTGTAAAGTAATTTGGGGTCACAACACCCCGGGAAGACAAAACAGCTCCATCGGTCCCGCCACGCATCGGTGTTACTTTTGGCTGCACACCAACGCTGCGCAATGCATCGAACAGAAGGTCCACTGCAGAGCGATCGTCACCCAAAAAGTTGGCAATGTTGCGGTACTGCTCTGAAATGCTTAGCTCCACAACACCAGTTGGGTAGCGCAGCCGAATGGACTCCGCAACCGAAAGAAGCTGTTGTTTGCGTGCTTCAAACCTGACTGCATCAAACTCGCGTATTTTGACATCCAATACCGCCTCATTCTGGTTGGCGTATATATCAGAAAACCACCAATAGCCATCACGCCCCGCCGTGCACTCGGGTGTTTCGTTGCGGTCAAACTGCGCAATGTAATCCATCGCCATGAGTAGCGGATTCACCAGCACACCCTTCGCAGACATGGGGTGAGCCGTGACGCCAGTGAAAGTGATACGTGCTGCCGCCGCATTAAAGTTCTCATAAACAACTTCACCCAACTCACAGCAATCGATCGTATACGCAAAGTCCACATCAAAACGAGCCTTTAGATCGAGATTCTTCGCACCCAAGAGGCCAATCTCCTCATCAGGCACACAACATACAACAATATCACCATGTTCATCGTTCGGCTGCAACCCTGTGATCATTTCCATGACCGCCGTGATTGCTGCTTTGTCATCCGCCCCAAGCACGCTGGTACCATCGCTAAACAAAATATCCTGTCCAACGTAGGCCTCAATTTCCGGGTGCTCTGTCACCCGTAACCAAATATCCTTTTCCTTGTTGAGGCAAACGTCACCCCCGTCGTAATGCAGCTTCTGCGCCCGTACAACCGGGCTGAGACCAACATCAACTGTGTCGAGATGAACAATGAAACCGATAGTTGGGCAATCCTTCACAGTGCCCCGTTTAATCGCTGTTACTGTGGCGTGGTTGTCACACAATACATCCTCCAAACCCACATCTCGCAGTTCTCCAGCAATCAGCTCAGCGAGTTCCTGCTGCCCAGGGGATGTCGGTAAGGACTTCCCTGCAAAGGAGGCGTTGCTTTGACTGCTTATGGCAGAGTATCGCATGAAGCGATTCACAAGCCGCTGCTCAATGGTCTCTGCTGGCATGGCCAATAATTTCGGTGGTGGCTCGATTTATCAGAGAGTGAAGATTCCAATATACGTTCTGGCACAGCGGTTGCAACAAAAGAAAGCCAAAACTGTAATATTTATTTTTCCCCCTTTCTAGAGTGATTTCGCCAAAGACCTCAGGGGAAAGGGAGGGCATATCTGCGAAGTAAGCACACTCCCACACAATCACAAATACACGTATTCAGATTGTACTTAGAACAAAAACAGCTGAAGATGAAGCAGACGGCAACACAAAGTATACATCTTTGCTTGTTACAAAGCAAAGCGAAGGCATCAGCGATCGAACACACGCTTGCGAAGAAAAGCAAGCAGGGGAAACGGGAGTAAAAAAGGCAGTGCAAGTTACACACAGTGAACGCGTCGTGGTGAATCAGCACAAAGTGTCATGAAAGGGTTCCTGGTATTTCTTGTGGCCCTTCTCCTCCGCACCTTGTTTCATCTCTAATACTCAAAACAGACAAATGTAATAAATGTAATAAATGTAATAAATGCACGAACCCTCTACAAACATGCCCCCAAATTCTTTCCCCCGGATTCCAACGAGCATTGCCTCTCATTTTGCCCCCTCCTCTCACATGTTGAAGACGCCCTTGACAGCCCTCAAATTAGCTTCTTTTTTTTTTTTTTTGCTTCCTCCTGTAGTGTATTACATAACTCCTCACCATGATAAAGTAACAATGCCATCATGGTGGAAAAGATGAAAATTGTACAGTCATCCCTCCATGCTACGGAGACAAAAACACAATCAT
>NW_027123069.1:41669-48260 GCF_001457755.1 Trypanosoma equiperdum | reverse complement strand
ATATATATATATATATATATGTTTGTATGTTTGTTCAGACATATGCTTACACACGAGGCTAGACCCAAACCCTTTAATACAGGAAGGTCTTCTGTACCGTCTCGATTGCTGATGTTTTGGTGCCACGAAGCCCCTTTAAGTACTGTACCGTCCTTGGGGGTTGCACGGCGATATCTTGCATTGTCTGCGTTGAGTCGTCTCTGGGCGGCCTACACTGCGTCGCGTTATCCCTCCTGAAGTGGGAGGCAATCGTTTGGGTTGAGTGAGTCCGCATGTCAAGCAGATTCACAAGTTTCAGCGCCTGCCGCCGTAGATCCCATTCATTCCAACGGTAGTTGCGGTCAATGTAAGAATCAATCTGGCCGGTCTGCGTGCTAACGGTCTGGCGAGCAGCTAGTGCTTCCTCCTGTTGATGCTCATATCGACGCGTGCCCTCAATGTACAGCTCACGCGGCAAAAGATCCACCAAACCAAACAACCCAACCATCACCATGTTAGACTTCACTAAGGTCTTTGCGTGGTCAACAAATCGTTGGGATGAGGCTGCGAACCTTAACAACTTTGAGGCTGTTTGAAATGCGTACCACTCCACCCTCTCGTTATCTACCTCGGAACGCATTACGAATCCCGGGAAAGCGGGGTCCCTAGAACCTACACGGCCCTCGACACAGAGACCGTCCTCTAGAAGAGTTACAGGGCACATGCCATTCAAAGCACAGACTGCAGAGCGAGCGCGCAGTGTCTCAGCGTCTCGAGCGTAAAAAACTCTGTCTAATTTGGTGGGTAAAGAGGCAGTTACAATAGATTCGAACCGTGCCTCTGTGGAGCATCGATCCGCCGGACCGTCCTCTTTTTCAAGGTTGATAGCCTCCTGTAAAAGTGTAGGTGGAAGCGACGAATTTGACACCTTGCCTAGTGAGAGAGAGAGAGTCATCAGGGCCTTGATATCTTCAAATGATTGAAAACTGCGCTGCGCCTCCTCATACACTTCAGCAAGCTCGATAAACTTGGGGTACACCGTAGCTTTTGAAACATTCTTCCGTAGAGAAACTCCATCAGAACGCATGGACCTTGTGCCAAGAACGTCTTTAACAGCTTCCAACGCCGCTTCGTATGATGGAAGCAACTCACCAAATATTTGGTTGTTAAGGGTATCTAGCTGTTGCTTGGCCATACGTATGTTTAACAATAACTGAAGTTGTCGGTGATACTCTGCACAGATCGCCTCACGCATCGATCCTTCAACAGGCGTTGAGGGGGAGCGCAGCACAGCCACGTACCTGGCGCACGCTGAAATGGCCTCCTCTAGTTCTTTTTCTATATGTTCCCGCAGAGATGACATCAGTAACTCTGCTTTATCCCTTGGTGGAGTGATGCCTGTGCCAACACTCTTACCGCAGGCCACGTTATGAAGCCGTATACCCCACACGATGCGACGAAGTTCCTGAAGTTGTCGTTTTTTCTCTTCAGGTGGCTGACTCGCAAACGCGGGGACTTGCGATTTGGGGAGCACCGCGGTGAGCACCAACGCCGTCTCCTTCCGCGCCGGAAGATTCGACTGACTCTCTTCCGCTTGCCCATAACAGTGCAAAATAAAGAATGTCATTTCACCTAGAAGCTCCTCCGGCAAACGCTCCGAATTATCACACAGAGAGGTAAGGAGCTTCAACGTGACTGTCTCAAACTTCACCCGCTCTTTATGACGCTTGGCCTTCAACTTCGTGGGGAGTGATAGTGTTCGGCACTGGAGTGAGAGGGTCGCCATCAAATCCTCCGAACAGGTAACGAGAAAATTTGCAACATCTTCCACCATGGTTTCGATTGCTTCCGGCGTCATCTCGACATCGCCCTTCGCGTCACGGAAGGGGGAGTTGCGCAACTGCAAGCGCAGGACAAAAGAGGCGAGCTCCGTCGTGAGGGACATGGAAGAACCTCCAGCCGTCAGTTTGCCAAAACGGCGAACAATCTCCCTTGCAACCACAGGCGTGACGTCCATCCTTAATGTTTCTAACCCTGTTGCGTGAAGACGTGGGCGCCTCTCAAACCTCTAATGTCTGTTTCTCCCCTTGATTTACTCTTTCCTTCCACCGATCCGCCGCAGTGGTAAAAGCTTAACCTCGGCCACACTAAACAACTCGGTCCTCTACTTCCCTCTTTCGCTCCTTTTTAAAGTCCCCTTCTTGGCCTTCAGAAACCGATAAAACCACCAACCAGTACCTTGCTCGTACAGTGGCGTGCAGTTTATAAATACGTACGCCCGTACAGCCACGCGTATTCGATTGTGGAAAGTGTACCAGAAGTAAAAATGGGGAAGAAATGAACAGCGTACCGAAGAAAAGTTCACAAACGCGGAAAACAGCATGTTATGCGCACAGTCATAAAGAAACATATATGCATATATGTAAGCCCCAGACGGAGAGGTGCAAAGGAATGAGGAAACTTATAATTTCTTTGGAAAGACAACGGAGTGAAGGAACCATATATATATATATATAATACAACAAAAAGAAAAAAGTGGGGCAAAGAGAAAAAGGGAAACTGGGTAACTCAAGCACGGTGGCACAAGGTGGTGGGGAAAGGCGGTGCACAGGTGGAAAGTATGCTTGTACCATCAATAAAAAGCATATAACAATCCAAACAACGAAAGGAAACGTTGACATGTGCAGAAGAAAGGGAAGAGCAGGTAACGTGAGGTAATGCTATAAGTACAAACACGGGCAACAGGCGGAAACAAAAAGATTGGGAAGGAAAGAAAGGTAAGTTGAGGATCGAATGAAGTCCTTAAAAACATTATTACTTCGACCTAACAAACGAAACGCCTCTCCCTTCCACCACCGCCACCACTCCCCTCTCCAACCTCTCTGACCAGTTGAGACCGCAACTCCCACAATCATCACCGCTAGAGTTTCTCAACACATGCATCCTTCCTTTCAATACTCACTAATAGAAACACATTAACACAAATGAATATACATATGCACACACACACACACGCGTGTATGCATGACAACATGTGCAAACCTTTGGTATGAATGAAACACTAATCATGTCTCTTTCCCTTCCCCCTACCACAACCTCTTTACATATCCTCTTCTTCACTGACATGCGCGATTCCATGTGCAGAAACTCCCTTCCCTCCTCTTCACCTCTCTTTTTTTCTTTTGCGCATTCCCTACACTTCCGTCGACTGACGATTGTAGGCTACTTTTCCTCGGAACTTTTCTTTTTTTTATTTTTATTTTTTGCAAAGCTCACATGAAATTTCTAAAAATCGTGAGCCGATACTAATAGTAAACAGTGTGAACATTTCCCTCTCCCCTCTAAATTCCATCGCCACATCTCACACCGGAGCAGGAACACCACACACACACACACACACACACACACATATATATATATATATGCAGGGGAATAAGGATGTATGTTACATTTTTGTGGCGACGCCTTCTCATTTATGCGTTTCTTTGCTTCGTTGGAAGCCGCAATGTTGGACTCTAAAATGCATCAAACGTCACGACTCCATTGTATCATGAACCTTGTTGTGGTCTCCACATCACCAGTTCATATCCCTATTACTCGCTGGTCACCGCGTGCTGGGAATGGTATCCACTTTGAGCATGGGAATCGTTGCCTTATCCACCTGTTGTGCCACTAACGACTGTAAGCTCATTTGATGCCAGTAATTAAAGTTGTTCATAAATTCTTCACGAAGTCGATCAAGTTGGGATGTTAATAGACTTTGCTCCGTCTTCGCTCGGGTCAGCGCGGTGGTAACATGCCGCAAGTGCAACTTCCTCTCCTCGGGTTTCATATTGATTAATTGCTCTAACTCTGACGTGTCTAATGCATCAGTGGGACGTCCGGGGCTGTCGGTAGCCGATGCCATGGCCTCAGCTCCCGTTTCGCCAGCAGTTGTTTCATTAAAAACATGTTGTGTAGGACTCCCGTTAGGGACAATAAACGGCAAATGACCACCGCCGGGCTCGGCGTTCTCCCTCTTCGGGTCAAAGTTTCCGTACCTTTCCATAACTCCCTGAACATCCTTAACCTTCTGCCGAAGGCGGTGCATCTCGTCGTTCTTGCGGGCGAGTTTCTCTTGCGCTGAGTTTATGGCCTGAACGTGGCATATGCCCGATGGGGTTTGTTTGTATATTTCAAAAGCCGCACGCTTGTCGCGTGTTATACTTTCCAACCGCACTAAAGATTTGCCACCAGGCGCCGGTGAGGAAGGACCGACAAAGCCAGCAGTCGGTGCGACGCCAGGCTCAAGCCGGGTTTCAATTGCAGAACCTCGTCCACCATGTGGCCGAGAACGGTCCTTCCCAAGATCCCTTTCTAACATTGACGCGGACTCCGAGGACGCATTTAATTTGAACCGGTGAGTAGTATTTGAGCCACCGGGAAAATCCGACGCGGCAGCAGATGCACTGGTAACAGGAGTTAGTGTCCTTCCTGCTGCAGCTGCCGCACCTGAAATGCGCCTGTCGCCGGGGCGCATGGTGGAAGGCATAAATGTATCCCGGGGGCTAGTGATACTCTGGTGATGCTGTTGTTGCTGATATGGTAACTGTAATGGTTGTGGTAGTTGTTGCTGCTGCTGCAGCAGTTGCTGTTGCTGAAACATATCTCCTAGAGCAGTACTGGCCCTTTCCGCTGTACCAACACTCACACCAACATTGGCATCCATGGTACTATTTACATGTCGTGGGGTTTCCTTCGGCTCCTGTGAGCCAGTTGGTCTGGCGACGTTTTTCGTCCTCTGCTGAGCCCTCTGGGAGCTTGTGGGTGGCGGAGACGCCGACCGTTCCGCGGTACGGAGCTGCGATTCCATATCTAACAGCAGCGTCTTGAATACGGAAAAACATGCATACATTTCACGCACGCATGAGACACGTATTTGGGGTATGGATCCCTCCACGTACGCCATCACAATATCCCGAGCTCCATTAATCTCGTCACTTTCAAGTGGAGCCGTTGGGATCGCCACTCGACCCGCGAACTGATCCTGCATGCGAAGCTCCGACTTGAGACTGTTCACCTGCTTCTGCAGTACACGGATTTGGGCCTCAGGGTCTAACGCCACATTCGGGGTGGGATTGGATTCCACACGCATCAAACGCTTAGCAAAGTTCAGGGTAGCGAGTGTCGCTTCCATATGCTCAGGTTGTGGCCAAACGTTCGCGATAATTGTCGTCATAGTCCCACCCCCCAACGAATCCTTCAGTAGCATCGTCAACTTACTTTGTCTAAAAGGGACGTGCCGAGACCGCGCAGACGACACAGCAAGTATCACCTGCTCTAGCATAATGAGCGACCGGTTGATCATGTGGGCTTCCTGTTTCTCCGCCTCTGTGCTGGTGGCGTGCGTCCTCTCACTTCCGGCAAAATCAACAAAACTCATCCGTGAAACAAGAGTAACTGCATCGCTGTCCAACAGACTCGTGCTTGTAACATAAACCGTGAGCACAGCGTGTGAACGGGAACTTTCACGGTTGAGTGCATTGGCACCAGTCAGGCGACGCCCAACCCCTTCAGAGACGGCAGCCACCGCATCCGCCTCCGTTGGGCACTGCCGTTCGTCAACCCCACGAAGCACAACAGTCCCCTCACCGCTAATGGTTACAGTGGCTTTACCATCGCCTTTGGAATTGGAGGGCACGTTCGCTACATCATAGTTGGGAGAACCTGTGCGCTGCCTGTTGAAACCGCCATCAACGTTTTTGTCACGGCCGGGCCGCTTGGTTGCAACTGCCGTCTCCGACGCGGACGGACCTTTTCCCAACAGGTCAAACACCTGTTCATTGTACACCTCCACAAAAGTTACCTTGACGGTGTACCTTCGGTCGGTGGAGGTGCGTATCGCTTCGAAGAGGACCTCAATCGCCCGCTGCACACATCCACGTGTGGAGAAGGTGTCGGTTCCAAACATGGTGTAAGTTTTCCCCGCCCCGCACTGTCCGTAACAAAGCAGCGTGCAGCTGTAACCCTGTAGTACGGAATCAATCAGATCCGATACAGCGGTATTGTAAACTGACTCCTGAGATGCGTTATGAAGTACTGCAGCGGCTGAGAAAGTGAGTGTTTCCTCCTTGACAGCAGTTTCAGCTCTATTGATGCCCGCTTTCGTGGCTGTTGGGCCTCGTGCTCCCACTCCCATCGGTCGGGAAACAGACACAACATTATTGGGTAATATGCGGAAGGCGCTAGCCACCGTATCAGTAGGTTTTGTACGAATAATAACACGCACCTGTGACCGCATAGTAACCAAATTGCTTACTTAACAATACGCCTTTCGCTGTTGCTGCTGCTTTTGTCGTTTTAAATACTTTGATGTCTTTTAGTCTCGAAACAAATGACGCAGACTTTCACGTATGGTACCCTCAGTCTTACTGGAGCGCACACACTCTTCTTCTTCCTTTCAATGCTTTCGGGTTCCTTCTTCCCTCTTCGTGGCTTCGCTCTGTATTTAACTGCTTTCTTTTTTTTTCCCCCTTCGCCCTGTTCCTTTGCTTTGTTTTTTTTTTCTTTCTTTCTTTCTTTCTCCCCTAATGCGCTCCCTCTCCTCCTTGTCGATGCGTCTGCCACTTCCCC
>NW_027123069.1:40622-41659 GCF_001457755.1 Trypanosoma equiperdum | reverse complement strand
AAAAAAAAAAAGTAAATAAATAAATAAATGGAAAGTTGATAGGTAAGTAGGGGCAAAGAAGGCAGAATTAATTTTGAGGCTAAGAAACTACCCGTAAAAAGACGGCACAACATAATGTCCCCCAAAAAAAAAAATGCATTGGCAAATCTGAGAAATGGGGCAACTAAAAAGGGATAAAAGGGAGGATGGATGGAGAAAAAAAAAATTCATTAGGTGGGAGAGAGGGAAATAAATAAACCGCAACGCATTCAGCGCGTTTCTTTTGCGGCTCCTCAGGTCAAATGATATACCCGATATCGGGAATAAGGGGGGGAAATCATTTATTTATTCATTCATTTGTCGAGGGGGGGTTAGGGAAGAGGGGTTTCACATGCAAATATATACATTAATTAAATTAATTAAATATATATTCATTTATATATACTTGCACTTCCTCTTCAGTAAAGGAAAAACAAAAATAAAAAAAATAACAATCAAAGGCACTTGCTCCAACTGTGAAAAAAAAAACACAAAAAAACAAAGAAAAAAGAAAAGAAAGACAAGGGAAATGGCAGGTGTAAAAAACACAAGTGACGAGAAAATACGGAAGTAGAGAAAGAGAAGGGAAGGTTAAAGATAGTCACAACACGAGCGTTTACGCCACAACACACCCGCTGTCAAATACATAAAACAAAACAAAACACAGCGACAAAAAAGAAAACTAAATCATTCCAAAGGTAGGTAATTAATTTTAAAGTAAAATAATAATAATTATTATTATTATTAACTACAAATAAATTAAAATAATTAGCGGATCAATGGCAACATCAACACAAAAAGAAAAATAATTAAAACTAATTTACCCTCATCCTCACCCTTCATACTCTCAGTTTCGCATGTGAATGGAGACGGTACTGAAATTTTGCTTTGCAGTGTCCAGCCGTCACATCCCTCACACATTTCCAATATCAAATTTTACATTCCCCTTTCCTGTTTTGTTTTGTTTTGTTTTATCTTCCATAACCCTCGTAGTTGTCATGCAAATGAACACAAATAAT
>NW_027123069.1:37028-40612 GCF_001457755.1 Trypanosoma equiperdum | reverse complement strand
TAAATAAATATATATATTTATTTATTTATTTAGATTTTTTTTTCGTGTTGCAATGGCAGTAGACAAAGGGACCGAAAGAAATAAATTCACGAAAATAGAAAAATACAACTTGGGAAACGGTAGAGAACAAAATATTTTTTTTTACAAAAAAAAAAAAAAAACATGGTTATAATAAAAATAAAGCGAGCGCGCAAAATTAATAAAAAAAGAAACAAAAATGCTACATCCACATTCTTTGACATTGTCCATCTGCACAAAAAAAAATAATCAAATAAATATTAGTACAAACATAAAAAAAAAAAATACTCGTTTATATAACACCTATCATATAAAACATATTATATTATATGATATAATAAAAATTCAACATCACATACCGCCTCAGGACGGGTATTATCACACATTAAAGAAGATAAGGGGAAAAAACAAAAAAAACAAAAAGTAAAAAAGAAAAGAAGTAAAAGAAGTGCTGGAAACGGCAGTGAGTTCCATCCCAGGGAAAGAAGCCGTACTAAATAATGCTGGACGCACAAACAAAAATAATAATAATAATAATAAGAGGTAAAAATAATATAAGAACGAGTAACGGCTAACTAATCGCCTCCGTGATTGAAGTGAAGTCGTCAGATGCCACAAGCGCGCGTAAAGCACATGAGTGCAGCAATATAAAATAAAATTTAAATTTAAAAAAAAAAAAGAGAGAGTGTACACACAAGAGGAATGACAAAATCAAATTCTTTTTGAAAAAGGAAAACGCTCAACCTAAACAAATAGAAACGCACGAACAAAATGCTCTGAGAGCGAAAAGTACGGCGGTTTCCATGCTGCTGTTAAACAAACAGACGAGAAGAGGGGGAAATATATATATATTAAAAATGACATAACAGCAGCAAACTATCGTAGGTGAAAAGGAACCAAACGAGTTATGCTGGCTGCGGCACATGCTTCGTTACCACTACGCCGTACTCATCGGTACATCTATATTGGCGTATGAGGACAGATGGAACATGGGAAATCAAATATATACATATTAACACAAACAGATAAATATATTGTAAATAGGCATATAAACACCAAGAAAATAAAAAGGAAAAATACTGCAAATCAATCCAAAAGAAAATTTTTCCGTTCGACCTTCAATTACCGCTCCTTCACAAAGCCGGTTTTGTTATCTAAAGAATCATCAGCCAAGGTCACAAACAGAAGCTGCTGTCCGGGAAGGCAACAAAAAGTAAAAAAAAAAGAACAAAAACGAGGCAATGGGGTTAAATAAACAAATAATAAAACAAACAAACAAACAGACAGACACATATATAATATTTATATGCTCACTGGAAACACCGGCAGGAAGGGGCACGCTACATGAGTTCTTGGATATATATATTCCCAAAAGTATCACCGAACGCCACTGTGCTGCACCTACCACGTGTTAAGGCATACACGGGCGCCTTGCAGAACGTACTAGCGTATTCCTCACCGGTTCGTACATCAATCAAGTACACGAATCGGTTCGCACAAGCAGCCACAACGTAGTGAGTGAAGGCTCCTGGGGCAGAACAACATAACGTCCACCCCAGTCTCCGTACCTTTGGAATACCACCACATTTCCTCACAAACTCAGCTACCGACAGCCGCATTGTGCAAACACCATCTTTGGGGTTCCACATACACAAGAAGGCCTCATCATTGCTAAATATGTGTTCACCATCTGTGGAATAACTGCAGGACAACACAACGCCCACATGCCCAGAGAGCACCGTGCGAGTGCCTCCCCTTTCCGCACCCCACACGCGTAGGGTTTTATCAGAAGATCCACTACAGATGCTCCCGCCGTCAGGACTGTAACAAACGGCTGCAATAATACCGCAATGTCGAGTATACGTGACAACCTGAGCACCCCGCATCACATCCCACACACGACACACACGGTCCTGACAACCCGCCACAATGCGTTTACTGTCTGGGCTAAAGCAACAGCATATGACCACCTTTTCATGCTTAAATACCGTCAGTACCTTTGTGATGGCGGCGTCCCAAAGCGTAAGCGTTTTGTCTTTGCTGCCCGTTGCCAAGTATTTGCCGTCACCGGAGAAGGCCATACACATGACCACATCACGGTGACCCGAAAAGGAACCCCTCTCCTCGTCAGCCATAAGATTCCGCAGCGTCGCATATGTCTCCTCATTTGAACAACTCACTAAGGCCTTCTCATTAGGTGAAAGGGAAAGACACCTCACACGCGCCGAATGGCCAATTAATGTCCGGATGCGGAAGTCTCTTATGTTACGCGGTACACCGAGTTCTGCAAGTTTTAGTTTCGAAAATTCCTGCTGAGCAATCATCCGAGCCCGCAACACGGCAAAGGCATTGGGTCGAGTGGAACAAGTAAAGGAAACCCGAGCACCCTTGAGGGCCTCATCCTCCTCAGAGCTCCTACTCAGGATGGAGAGGCGTTGTTTGCCAACCTTCACCATACCCTCATTTGCTCCCGTTTCCATTTCATCGACCCACACCTTGAAGTCCGCAAAGCAAAAGACGTTGTTTTTCCCTTTCCTGGGTCCCATGGATAGTCGACGGCTTCCTGACCGACTTCGCCGCATCTCTTGCGGCTGCCGGTTCACTTCAGCCTTCCACTGCCTAGAGTTAACTTCATCCTTTGCCACAACGACATCATCGTAGACAAAGAGATTCTCATCGATGAGATCGGGTAGCTGCCGGCGCTGATGCTCCAGATCTTCTAGGGCAAATGAGGTTCTAGCTAACATCGAATGCACATCAAGCAGCGAGCGGCCAGACGATCCTGCAGAACTGATGTCCGATAGCATATCCTCTTCATCAATTCTAGCGCCGCTACTACTCCTTCTTATACCGCTCGATTTCCGACGCAATCGCCTCGCATTCAGAAAATTTTCGGATGACTGGTGTTGACTCACTGTGCTCGGCTGCCGCTGAACCCTCATAGCAAAACCAGGGTTCACCACATCAGGGACACTCGAACCGCAACCCATACGTTTCGAAAGAACCGCCGGAAACGGATCAAGGCTCTCTCTGGAGGAAGGTTTCAAACACAATGCCACTCAACGTAAAATAAAGAAAAAAACAAAATAAGAAAAAAACGTGGAAACAGGGGGGAAAAAAGAAAACAAAGGTACCTTCTGTAATAGACTTTTGAATTGACTTTATTACCTTGCGTCTCCACAGCCTTGTGTAGCTTTCCGCCTCTTTGCTGGTGTATAAATGTTTATATATATAAATATAAATATATATATATATATATATATGATAACCAGTGAGGTCGGTGCTGTCACAGTCGGTGAATTCGCACCTTCAAGTAATGGCGATAATAATTACCCTTAATACAAATACTACCTTAACCACCTTCTTCCGGTCGCTCTTCTTTTGTTTTGTTTTGCTTATGTTTTGTCTCGTTGTTGTTGTTGTTATCTATCTGTCCCTTCAACGTTACACTGCTCAAGTTAAATATGGTTGGCCGCGCCAACTTTTCCTTTCGCTGTTTGTACACTTCTGCTGAGAGAACTTTCTGCCTCACCGCCACCACGTTAGTAGCAGATGCGGTGATAAAT
>NW_027123069.1:32947-36961 GCF_001457755.1 Trypanosoma equiperdum | reverse complement strand
ATATATATATATATATATATATATATTGATTTGTAATAACGAGTAATTCAACTGAAACAAATATTAAGGGCTAGTCCCCGCGCAAACTCGTGATATGTAAGGACTTCCCTCGCGTACACTAAATAAGGACCCTCAGCCTTCACACATAAAGAGAAAGATATTAATATTAAAAGTAAAAGACAAAGAGAAACACCAATGGTGAGGGAGAAAAGAAGATAAACGTAAAGAGTGGAAATAATAATAGTAGAAGCAACAATAACAGCAATTTTTTTTCTTGAAATAAACAGAAACAATGACAGAAACACCACGCTGCAACGAGGCGGGAGCTTTGTGTTGTCGCTGATATATAATCATACCTCGTTGGATCTGAAGATACGAAAATAAAAAAGAGGGGAAAAGAGGGGAAGGAACAAAGAGAGGCAAAAAAAGAAAAAAAACACGACGTGAGAACGAGCCGAAGAGATGAAACATAAAACAACAAAAAAAAGAGCAAACTGTCAAACATCTGAACACAAAAAGGAAATCACCTTGCCTCACCTGCAGGCGCGTAGCAAATTCGTGACCTGTTTCATATACATTCACATACGCAGATATATATATATATATATATATGTAGTTGCAAATGAACGTTTGCTCGTGTATTACTTCCTCTTCAGCGGTTCCACCATCGTAGTTGTGTATTTAATGATATATTTTTCTATAGCTTGCCGACGATGTTGAAAAGGATCGTGGCATCAAATACAAAAGAAAGGAAGAATTAATGAATGAAGGTGAAACAAAAACAAAAAAAGGATGGAAATGGAAATGAAAGAACAAAAAGGAGTTGAAAGCGAATACAGTGTATCATTTCCCTCCAGATGGAAGCAATAGAAAGAGAGGAAGATAAAGAGAGAGAGAGAGCAACAAAGAGAGGAAATTCAGTACATATGGAAAAAAAAACAAGAAAACACATCACATCACAAAAACGTAATAGTGACGAGTACGTGGAAAGAGAGAGGGGGGGACAAAAAAAATAACAAAAAAGGGAGGGAAGTGATCTAGTGCTTTTTATGGGTCTTATAACGCAAAATAACAATGCGTAGATGTGGGTTTCATTAATATTTTTTTTCTATTTCTCTCTCTCCTCTCTTTTCAACACCTTCATTTCATTTCATCTCTTCTCTTCTCTTCCCTTCGCCCCTTCTCCCCGGCCTCATTTTCGAATCTAGCCCCGCCTGAAGCCTCATATACCCAAACAAGTGGCGGAAATAAATAAATAAAAATAAAGAAAGAAAGGGCCTCATATGGCTTGCATATCGACTTCTACGGTGCAGCAGTGAAGTAAAATGCTTCACTCCCTCATCCTGTTTTTCTCTTTTGTTTTTATTTAATTTATTTTTTTTATTTTTTTTTTTTTTTGAGATAAAGGGGAGGAATAACAAAGAAAAAGGGTGTCACATAATACTAGGGCCCACCTGTAAACACCAAAATAAACAAACAAAAACACAACTTCTGTTCTCCTTCCCTGTAGAGAAAGAGACGTAAAACGTAGATAGAACGGTAACAAGAAGAAACGAGAGAATAATGTCCCTTCGGGTATTCATATATATTCATATATATATATATATATATACACTCGTCCTTTTTTTTCTTTTGCCTACACAGTTCATCTGTCGAAACGCTATCACACGTTTTTCTCTTTTCTTTTTTTTTATTTTTCATTTCTTTTCCTTCTAAATATCACGGTTTTGTATGAGCTCGCTGAGGATGTCTTTGGTGTAACGAAGCCGTGCAGCAATTTCTCTAGAGCGTGTCGCAACAGACGATAGCGACATTGTCACGCGGTTGCCAGTTGGTTCTGTATATGTAACAACACGCGACTCCGAACTTAGAATAACTTCCGCCTTATCATGAAAACAAACCTGAATAGTTTTGTTGGATAGACGGAATATAATTGCTTGTGGTGTGATCAACCAGCGCTTGACATATACAATATCTTCAATCATGTGCGGTCCGCTAAGTGACGGAGTAACTTCGGACACATATGGTGAGCACCGTACAACCTCCACGTTGGTATGAGAATTACGCGTTCGTGAGAGGTATGATTTAAAGTATTTGATCAATGTCACCTTCTTGGTCAGGCTTTCAGGGAACATATCCATGTGAAACGCATGTTGTTGATCTCGCGCCTGCAGGACGTTGGCATTACCACGCGCAACAACTTCCTTCACTCGCATATAATACTCTACACGGTTTGTAATGGGCTCCCACACCATTTTAGTGGAGTCGTTGAAGTGCACACCGGTATGGCCGGTGCTCAACCGGTAACACAACCCGTATTTTTCGGAGAAATCCGCGAAACTCGTCACCCAAACAGTGGGAAGTGGCAACGATGGCGCCGGCTCGTCTTCGCATCTGGGCGTTAATGCAGGAACTGTAGATGTTGTGGGTGAGTTCGGCACTGGCAAGGGAGCCACTTGCGGTGACCGTTTGGTTTGTGTGCGGGTGGCAACCTCACGTGGGGAAATGTCGCCTATTTCCCGTAACGTCTGATGAAGTTGATCATGCACGGCGGTGAGTTCATTCTTCTCCTCTTCCTCTATAGCTGGGTGAGGTCTCAGCTGCACACGCGGAGTTGTTGCAGTGGTTTCCGCGGATTCATCAGCACCGCCCGGTGCGGCAACTTGCGTGAGGGGTCGAATCGCATCTGCACGAGGTGACGGGATGCTCACCGCAGCACTGTTAATGTTGTTGTTGTTGTTGTTGTTGATGTTATTGTTATTGTTGTTGTTGTTGTTGTTGCAGTCACCGCCCAAAGCCCCATGAAACCTTGCGGAAGCTACCGCCGGGCAGCTGGGTTTTAGGTGGTATCGGTCCGTTTTGGGTAGATTTGTGCTGATAGGTTGAAGCACTTCGCGGGACACACGCGGACTCGAAATGCAGCGAACAGCTTCAACTGATTTGGGCTGCGACTGCGGTTGACGGCGTTGCGGTGTTTGTTTCTGCAACGCCGCCTGAATGTCCCCTGATTTTTGGCGGCGAAGTGGAAGTGGTCCCTGCGCATGTCCTCGGGGGTCATCCGAATGCTGACGGCGGCGTGAACTGTAGAAGAGTGTGGTAGGTGCTGTCGTCGGTGGCGGCGGGAGGCGGAAAAATGGATGTGAACGAATTTCCAGCAACGTCGGCCGTTGGTCGGGGCGGCTCTGCAGAATACTGTGAATAAGTTCCTTCCCACTCTCTGGCACATCTACATGTGAAGGAAATTCATACCGGCATTGCCTAATACGACGGTAAGTGGCCTTCACATCTGATGTCTGAAACGGCGGCTCTCCAACCAACAGCGTGTAGAGGATCACACCGAGCGACCACACATCCACTTCGTAACTATGTCCCTCGCGCGAACCTTCAATGATCTCCGGTGCGATATAATTGGGCGTGCCACAAATAGTGCGTTTCCGCTCCCCGTCGTACTGCAACTCAGCAGCCAAACCGAAGTCCCCAATCTTCACGTTCATATTTGCATCCATCATTATGTTACCAAGTTTCAGGTCACGATGAATAACACATTGCTCATGCATATATTGAATGGCGGAAAGCGACTGCAATGCAATGTATTGTGTCTCTGGCACACTGAAACGTTGCCGGCGCTTCAATATTTCCATCAGCGTCTGATTGCTGCACTTCTCCAACAGAATATAAACATTCCAGTCGTCATGGAAGGTCCGTATGAAGTTAACAATGTGTTTGTGCTTCATGCGGCGGTGAATGGATATCTCAGAGTGGAGTTTCTGTAGTGTCTTAGTTTTCTGCAGTAGTGAGCGGTCCACAACCTTCAACGCATACGTATCGCCACCCTGCTCCACTTCATAACACTTTGCAAAGCCACCACGCCCGAGCATCCTTCCGCAACGGAAATATCCCACGAGACGGCCACTTTTATCAAACTCCTTAAGAGTTGAACCCTCACGAAAGTCCGGCCTGTCATTTGGAGGGCGCCGCGAACTCGACGGCGTTTCACACGTCTCAGCGGTTGCG
>NW_027123069.1:31388-32937 GCF_001457755.1 Trypanosoma equiperdum | reverse complement strand
TTTTTTTTTTTTCCCCCCCCCCCTCCGTTATAATCAAACCAACGCAATACAACACACGCTGACGGCAGTGCTTCAAATGTGCACAAAAGGGTAATATATGAGCGTATATAATTAGATTTATATATTTATATACACGTAGTTATATAATGAAAATATATTTTTTTTGTTTGTTTCTGCCCAACGACGCAATGTGAGCAGCAGGTAGTAAAACAACAGAAAACAAAATAAAGAACTAAAGGGAGCGGTGTGGTGGTTGAATCTAGTGCTATTAGTGGAGGGTAAGAAAGTTTGTTGTTGTTGCTGTTTTTCTTCTTTTATTTTTTTTTCTTTTCTGAAGGGCAGAAAATAACAAAACAAAAGAAATTTAAAGCAAACGACCAAACTGATGTATTGGCGTCTGCGTGATTACCTAATCAACTAATATTTTGCTTCTACGTGACTGACAAATTCAATCCTCAGTAGCGGTGTCAGCTGTGGGTCGCCCTTTCGTTTCCTTTTTCTTTTTTCCTTCTCTTTTCTGATTTATTTGATTTTCTATATCTGTATTTTAAAAAATGTTTCCTCCTCTATTTTTTTTCTTTTAATTCTGTTGATTCTTTTTTTTTAATTTCGTATTCCTTTTAATCCACGTCTTACCGTCCGCTCAGATGTGGAACTGCTTTCTAATTTGTGAAATATATATATATATATATATACGTTACGTTTATAAATGTGTAAATGTATGTTTACTCTTTCTAATCTGTTCTATAAATATATTATTAAAAAACGCAATGTTCCTGTCGGTGCTTCAATTTATTATAAACTTTTTATTTTTATTTTGTATTTTTGTGAGTCAATTTTATAAACCCAATCTCAAGACAAACAAAAAACAATAGAAGCAATAAAACACTTTTTATTGCTTCTATTAGTTGAAAAATAAAAACTATTCTGATTTTCTTATTTTTTTTTGTATATTTTCTGCTTTTTTTTTTCCTTTTCCTCAGTTATTTTTTTTTACTGCTTTTGTTCGTCAGGAAGTTAAAAGGGAAAAAAAGTAAATTTAATAAAACAGGAAAAAATATATGAAAACAAATGAAGATGGTTTAGTGGATCTAGTGCAATGTAACAAAAAAAAACAAAAAAAGAAAGAAACTAAATGGTTCTATAGCTACTTTATATCTTTTACTTATTTTTTTTATTTCTTTTTGTTATTTTTTTTTACTATTTTTGGAACTTCAAATCCGAAGTGTTGTTGTGATGTCAATAATAAATAAATAAATAAATAATAATAATAAAGAAGAAGAAAAAGAAGAAAGGAAGGATTTGTCATACAATGATAATAACAAAATAAGGTAAAGAGCAGACATTAATCAATACAAGAAAGAAAGAGATAGAGAAAGAGAAAGAGGAAGGCAGAAAAAACATGAGGCGGCTCGATGAAATAGAGGGGAGTGAGAAAATAAACAAATAAATAAATTTATTTTTATTTTTTATAAAGGGGAGAGAGACTTTTTTTAAAAAAAAAAAATTGGTTCGGAAGGAATATGCATGACAGTAAATGGCAACAACA
>NW_027123069.1:25969-31368 GCF_001457755.1 Trypanosoma equiperdum | reverse complement strand
AATAATAATTATTATTATTATTATTATTATTTCAAAACACCACAGGCGATCTGCCTGTATATTCCCATTCAAATAAACGCCTACACATATCTCATGTCATTACCAATAAAATATATACAAAAGGAAAATGACACGGCAACGGCAGTTAATAATAATAATAATAATAATAACAAACGAAGAAGAGGGGAGGGGCATTTTTTTTTCAAAAAAAAAGGTTTTATCTCTTTTCTTTTTCTTTTTTCCTTCTTTTCAAAAAAAAAAAAAACCGCTGCCAGTCAACGCGTAACAGTACCGGGCTCTGCCGTGAGATGAAGAAGAGGAAAAAAAAAAAAGAAAAAAAAGTGGTATCATCAAAATGTCACGTGCAGAAACTTTTAACAACATGAAATTCAGTTGATGACCTCCAGCGCCCTTTTGTATGTTTTGTTTCAACCTTTTCCCTTTTCCACTTTCTACTCATCCTTCCGTTTTCTTTTTTTATATATATTTTATTTTATTTTATATATTTCAGTAGTCTTTATTTATTTTTTCCCCAGATCCCACTCCCCACGGGAATAATCATTGCCCATTAATAAATAAATATATGTGAATAAAAAAAAGGAAAAAGAAATCTTCTGGGAGACTTACATGACTATGATAAATCCGCCCAACGAAATAAACTCTCATTCTTTTTTCTTTTTTTTTTCTGTGCTTTCGCAGCATATCATACGAGAAATAAAATGTTTTTTTTTTTTAAAAGAAAGAAAGAAACGTGCACTCGAAAGGACTAAACAAATGCCTCAGGTAATAGTCGAAAGGGGAAAAAAAAGTCAATGAGAGTTTATTTCGTTGTTTTCTTCTTTCTTTTGTTTTTGTTGTTGGTGTTATTGTTGTTGTTGTTTTTTCTTTTTTTTTTTCCTCCCCGCCTTTTCGATCTAACGAATCATCACACGCAATATAATTATAATGTAATGTAATGTAATGTAATAATAATAATAATAATATAACACGATTCGGATTCAGGTATACACCCTGAGTGAAGCAAACCGAAAGCAACAGCAAAAGCGTGAAAATATGAAAGGAAAATACTTTTCCACAGCAAAACTAAAAACAAAAACAAAAAGAGGGAGCACTGGAAAGGTGGCCTTCTTCACTGTAAAGCTAAAAAAAAAAACACAACACAACAAAAACAAAAACAAAAACAAAAACACGACTGTACGAAAAGTACGCTACTGAATCATAAAGACAACTCGAAGGGATGAAACGTAACATATCAAAGCACAAAACGCTAATGAAAGACAGAAGGGGGGAAACAAAACAAAACAAAAAAAAACAAAGAGCCCACAACGGCACAGTACGCTCGCACACACTGCAGAGGAGGAAAAAAAAGAAAAAGAAAAAAAGAGCCACGTAACTGCCTTCAACATTGTCAACGCATTTTCTTTTTCGGATATGTGTTATTTGGTCAATACCCCGCAACAAAGGATTAATGGGGAAAGAACAATACAAAGAGAAGAAGGAAAGAGTAAAAAAAAAAAAGAAAATGAGCACGAAAAGAAATAAAAAAAGAAGCAATCGCACGGTTAGCTGAGAGAATTCGCCAAGTTGATTAACAAATGTCTTCGACCCTCTAACACGCCGCGGTCGTATTTACTTCCCTCATCCCTTTTCCCTTCCTCTTTTCAGACTCCACATAATTTGTCGCTACGGTTCATGAAGTAGTGCATATTTCCTTTAAGTTGTTGGGAAATCATCACCACGATCCTCCGCGAAGACAAATTTGTGACGCAATCCACTCTTAACATTTGTTACATTCATTTCCTCTAAACCTGGAACCAGCCGGAACTGACGATTCACCATCCCACCCTGGGTCTTACAACCACCAAGGTTATTGCTCGCATTGTTGTTGTTGTTGTTGTTGGAGCCAACATTATAATAATGTTGATTGCTACTGTTGCTATTGTTGTTGTTATTATTATTATTATTCATATTGCCGCTGCTGGCACCACTCGAGACGGAACCCTCCGGACATGTAACCCCACCAAATGTAAAGACTTGACCGTGTGTTCCTTTTGGTTTGCCATCTGGACCTAATTGGCAACACGGGCGCCGACACCATGACTGAGGTCCCTCCATCACAACTACGGTGTGCTGCCGGCCACATGCGATGGCCCTCGCCACACCACCTGCAACAAATTCAAGATTTACTACTCGATACGGTGAAGTTATTGTGTCGGTTGTTGGACGGGCACCGCACTGCCCAGAAGTGTTATCGCCCCAGCAGTACACGGCACCGCGGTCGGTTAAAGCTACGGTATGAAAGGAACCACAAGCAACATCAACAACGTGACGACCGGTGAGTGCACCCACAACTTTTTTTGGACGCATTACCGGTCCATTGTCACCGTGACCGAGACGGCCTTGGTAACCAACACCCCATGTGAAGAGCTCACCCGCGGCATTAATAGCGCCACTGTGCCATTGACCGGCGTGGATGCGAACAAGTTTGTGCTCAGTTGGAACCCGCACTACCTGTGGCTCAAGCACAACCGTGCGCTCCTCCGCACTCAACGACTTACCAATAATAGATATATCCGTAACACTAGCACGCACTTCTGCTTCACTTCCAAGGCCAAGACAATCCAATAACCCCCAACTGTACAACGTGCCATCAGTACCCAGAGCAAGGGTAAAGAAACTACCACAGCTCAACTGCTCAATATGTTTACCCTCTAATGTTGTGACTAGAGTTGGTTCCTCCACTTTGCGCAGTGAACAATGGAAGCTGCGTGGCCCCAATCCACTCTGGCCGTGGTTATTGTTTCCCCAAAAGTATACATGATGATCTGCTGTCAGGGCCACGGCGAAGGCATAACCGGCTGCCACATGCACCGCCGGTTCCCGCTCAAACATCGAAATGCGCTGCGGCACCGTCACTACAGTCGTTGTGTCCTCCGGATGCTGCTCCACCTCTGGTGTGTGACCGAGCCCTAATTGTCCCCAGTCCCCATTTCCAAAAGTATAAACATTACCGTCACTGGCGAGTACACAACTATAACTAGCACCCAGGGCAACATCCACTACATGAACACCAAACGGCGTTATTTGCACAAATGTTGGGGTATTGCAGTCCTCGAACCGCTGCGTGCCGAGCTCCCCACAAGAACCCGAACCCCAACTAAATAACAACTGACGTCTCATGGGGCGTTCGGGTTCCATTCGCCGTATTAAACTCCTCAAATTTAGGTACTCCGCCACAGCCAGCACACCAGCCTCTGGGACACCGGGAGGTATAACCAACACCTTATGTCGCAAGTAATTTAGTACAGGAGCAAAGTATGTTGGATCTAAATCAAGCAAAATTGCTGAGTTTCCATCCTTCTCTACATGAAAGGAGTCTCGAAGCTCAGACTGGACCATCACCGCCAGCAAACTGCCAGGTTCAGAGCACAGAGTTGAAACCGTAGTCGTGAAGGGCGTCCCTCCAACATTTAATGTCACAAAATCCCACCGCCGCGCAAGTATAGAATCCGTTTGTGTGCTACGAGTGAGTGAAACGCCATCACACGAATCGCCATCTCCGCAGCGTCCCACATGAAGCGGTGTGGTAAAATTGTTTGGATCCGCATGCATTTCACCCGTCCGTCGCATCATCGCCGGTATCGTATCACTGCTGAATATCGTTGTTATTTTCTACGCCTTTTTCAGTTTGGGAATAGTGGCACACCTCAAACTTAAATGTGATGCAGAGCCGCAAGCCCTCTTTTATTCTTCCTTCACCTTAGCCCACACACGTCACACGCAGACCAAATAACAAAAAGAAAAAAAGAATCCTCCCTCTTTACCAGCACAACAACTGCCGCTATGGAAAAAGTAAATAATAATAATGATAATAATAATAATGTTGCTGCTGTTGCTGCTGTTCTACCTGTCAAAATATATATAAAGAAACAAAAAAAAAGGAGATAGCACACAACGAAAAGCATTGATGAGGGTAACACATGGTTGCAGCCAAAAGGCGGGGAGATAATCATACAAAACACCACGATCGATAAACAAAAAAAAATAGTATTGAGTGGAAGGTAAAACAGTCAACGTAAGCATAGTGGAAATAATAACAATAACAACAACAATAATAATGGTAATGGTAATGGTAGTGATAATAATGACAACAGTAAGTGATATAATGATAGTAATGAAGAGAAATATGAACGGGAAGGTACAAAAAGGGGGGCAGTAATCAATACTCCTTCCCTTAATTTAATAGTGTCGATCTCGCGCCCAGCAATAAAACAAAAAGCAGAAATCCCCGCAACGTCCTGAAAAAAAAAAAGGCAAACAAAAAAATAGATAAATATATAAACATTGCGGTGGAATACATAGATATATATATTTATATATATGTATATATGTATGAAAGGGGGAAATACGCATGAGAATGGAAAAAACTCAAAGTCATTACGAGGATTCTGGAATAATTTGAGAAGCAAAGTAAAGAAAAGTTGCAACTACAGCTAACAGGAGCTCGCGCACAAAAAATGTTTGTTTTGTTTTGTTTGTTTCCTCCTCCTGATCCTCCTCCTTCCTTCTTTTTGGTGTCTTAAATAAGGGCACCATTCCATGTAATGAGTTCACAAACACACAAAATACAGAAACACGAAAATATTAAAAGCAAAAGTAATTTTACTTCTTCGGTCAAATCGCATGTCACTGGTCCGAATAAAACTGTAAAAATAATAACACATCATTTGCATTGCTTTCCGTTATTTCCTTTATTTCTTTTCCTTCCCTTATCTCACACATTTCCCCCATCTATTATTTCCCCTTCATATCTCGCAAACGCAACAAAAGATGAGGGGGGACAAAAAAAACAAACAAAAAAAAAACGCACCCGCACATAAATACAAAAATACAAAAAAACATAAAAATATAAAATAAAATAATGACACACAAGCGCACATATTTTTTTTGTAAAAAAAAAATGCATCTACATGCAAAAACATACATATAATTATAATTATGTATCCTCATACCTTCATGCGTTTAGATGTTTACCGAGCACACGGTGAATGAAATACATAAGAAGCAAGCAGCAGTGTAAAAACAAAAAAAAAGAAAAAAATAGAGAAAAAAAGAAGGAAAACAAACAAACAAACTCGCAACGCAATGAAAAAAATAGGAAGGAAACGATTAAATTTTTAAAAAAAGGAAAAAATGGAAAAAGGGGGAGCGATCGCCAAAAAAAAAAAAGTTAAAAGAAAGCAACGGAAAAATAAAAAGAAGTGTTGCCCCTTTCCTTTCATTCCTTCTTTTTTTTTTCTTTGCTCCCAGTCGCGCGAGTGTTTTATGTCACTGTTTAAAAGAAGGCCGTTAACTCAATTTATTTCCTTCCTTATGTCAGTTTCCATAATAATTCCTCT
>NW_027123069.1:20501-25941 GCF_001457755.1 Trypanosoma equiperdum | reverse complement strand
ATATATATATATATATATATATATTAGTATTATTATTATTATTCCCCTTTCTTTCTTTCTTTCACAAATTTTGTTTTTTTTTTGTTTTTTAACGTACTTACGCTTCGAATATGCAAAATATCAGCAACAACCGCAAACACATATCTTCTACCTTTTTTCTCTCTTTTTTATTTTTCTTTTTTTCCAAACAAATGCAGAGAGAGGGGAGAACAAAAAACAAAAAAAAGAAAAAAAAAGAAGCACACGTAAAAAAAAAAACGACCACAATAAAACAAGTTTTACTACAACATAAAGCAGTTCACTCACTTCAGGAATCACGAGGTGGCGCTGCTTCTCAGCAGCATTTCTCAAAAATAAAAAAATAAAAACTCCTTTAAACCCCTTCTGTTGGGGATTTATTTCATAATTGAAAAAAAACGGAAGAGGAACAAATTAAGAGCACTAAAACACGACACGTGAGACAAAACTGAAAAGAAGAAAAAAAGGAAAGAGAAAAACAACGCAGAAAGACAAAAAAAAGGAAAGAAGCCCCAAGAAAAATAAATAAAAATCAAAAAAATGCATACGGTGCTGTAAATCAACATATATTTGATCATGCAACGTCACTTATTCACACTTTTCTTCTCATTTTCTTTTCCTTTATTATTATCACTATAAAAATAACAATAACAAACCGAAGCTAACACTTTTTCCACGCTGGTAAAGTAAAATACAAGACGTTTCTAAGGAACTGAAAACAGAAACGAAACAAAACAACAAATGGACAACCAATTATTTTTTTTTCTTAAATAAAAATAAACACTTTTTCTCCTATTTTTTTTTTCCCCCTCGTTTCGACGATAATGGTGTGTTTTACCTTTTCGTTCTTTTCTCGTTCATCCATGGTTTATTTAGCCCCGTAACTTTAGTTTTTTTCAGGAAAAACAAACAAACAAAACAAACAAACGGAAGGAAAGAAAGAAGGAAGGAACGGAAAGGAAAAAAAATGGATCGAAGAAGGAAAAGAGGCAGAACCTGCCGTGCATGACGGCATTAAATTCATCGCCGTGGAGACGCAACGCTGGTGGAGTGACGCCACATGTGTGAGAGTTGGAAAATCAAAATAACAATAATAATAATTATTATTATTATTACTATTTATTATTTATTATTTATTGTTGTTAGTGGCAACTCATCACCACACGTCAGGTCGCAACACTTCACGCATCTCCGCTCATTTTTTTTTTCACTTCCATCACCATTTTTTTTTATCTCCCTCGCTACTTAGTTCCTCAAATTCACCTTCCCAGAAGCGCTATATCCCTTCACTCGTACACTTCCCTTCGTTTCCTCTCTTTCTCTCTCTCTATGAAATAAATATATATATTTTTTTCATACTGTTCTTGCTATTGTTGCGCTCCTAACATATCCGCATCATCCGCACATATGTTTCCCTCTTTTTTACCTCATTTTAACTTTTGCTTTATTTTAGCTTCCATTTCACTTTGTTTGTTTGTTACACCACAGACACCCCCTTTTTTTTTTTTTTGAAACTCTTTAGTTCTGCGTTCCTCTCGACTTGTTGTTCACACATACACAAACACAAACACGTAAACAATCGTACAAATCACAAATCCTCATGATCATTTCACTTCGTTGGCACGGTTTCATATCCTTTTCCTCGTCGTGTTGTGCCGGTGGGAATCGTTTCACTTCTGCTCTTGACGAAAAAACACATTCTGGTCCAAAAGCCATTAGGAATAGTGACATGTACACGTACGCATACTTTAGTTCCTCCTTTCCTTCACTATTTGATGGGGCCTTTGCCTTCTTCTCTTTTTCCTTTTTTTTTTTTAAAATCACTCCCAATGGCCCTTACAATCCAATTACTTTGTGACTTTATGAATTCACGTAACCGCGCGTTATCCCCTTATCCAAACCCTTGCTTAACTTAATTCGTCCGTTCATGATAAGAAACAGCCTGCTGGAGCAGCTTTTGGTACTCCTCTTCCGTGGAGGCATTGTCGTGCAGCATTGCTTGCTGCTCCCGCAGCAGTAGGGAAAATTTATCCTTATTCGTTAAATGTTGGGCCCCTTTCGCGCTGGCTCGGAGTTGCACCAACACTTCTTCCTTCGCTTTTGCACTGGTAGGAAGTGTAAATTTTACTACTTTGATTTCATTGAGGTTAACAACAGCCGTGGACGGGTTTTTCGGACCTCGTGAGCTGCTTTGAGGTCGTGCGTTGGGGGCGCTAAGGTGTTGGCGTGGTGGTTGCTCCCCATTGGAGGATTTACTGCCATGCCAAACTTGCCGCAACTCCTCCAGGTACTTCTCCGCTTCCTTAACAATTTTATCGTGTTGAGAAAGGCCCTCCAAACTCTCCCGTTCCATAGCTTCCTGCTCCCTCAGAAGGTCTTGAAGACGTTTTTTACTGTCCTCTTCACACGGTGCAACGCGGCCAGAGTAAACCTTGGGCGGCCTCAGTTCCTTCCTTTTCGTATTGCCATTGCTGTTTAAGTCCTTGCCCCGGCTAAAGCATTCGCCGCTGGTATTCTCTTCATGGGTCAGTTTGTCGCTGCTGTTGTTGTTGCTATTCGTGACGGTATCGCCCTTCTCCGCGAGCGAAGGAAGCTTTAAGGAGTCTGCTTTAGAGTTGTTAATGTTCTGGCCGGTACTGTTTCGGCATGGAAGTCCTGTTGAGGAGGAAATTAGAATGCTTGGAGGGTTCGCTTCCATCCCCGCATCACCAAAAATGGGCTGATATCGTGGTTCTTCCACTTCAACAACGTCAACAACATGAACATTACTCACTCCCTGGGAAGAAGCTCCGTGACGATCCGTGACATCCCCCACATCCGTGCTGAGAATGCTAAATACCGGAGTGGCAGCAGCTGGAGTGTAGCGAACGGGCTGCTCAGTCGTCTTTTGCTCCTCCACAAGCACAACACTCGTATGCCGCGAGCCTGGCGACGAATGGGCTGTTGTGGAGCTTAAACACAATGACGCGGCTGCCGCAGTCTTTTGAACAGCCTTGCCGTCGCGGGATGCGTCTGTAGTGGTGGCACATGTGAAGGAAGGAGAAAGTTGCTGTTGATCCAACACTGGAAGGTGCTCATCGCCACTAACCGATACGGCAATGCTGCTGGCCGTTGTGTTGCGGCTGCCATTAACACCCCGAATGTCTGGAAATAGCTCAATTGATACACGGGCATTGCGGACCCCTTGACTCTCTAGAAACTCACGCACACCGCAGCTGAGCGCGGTTTTGGAATGGAACATATGCAAATCACGTCTTCTCCCTACCTTTCAGTAAACTTCGGGCTGGTTAGACTAGTTACTCCTCCCGAGGGGTCTACCTTCTGAAAAGAAAAAAAAATGGAGATACTCCTCCAAAAAGAAATGTTTGACGGTCACCTTTCTTTTCCTTTTTTTTTTCTGATATCTGCGGGCCGGTGGCTAGAGTTGCAAATGGAAGCAACAGCTCTCGCGCTTTTCTCCGACGCGTGTAGACTACGGAAGCGAAACAATGAAGAAAATAATAAAGAAAACATTCGGAAGAAGAATAGGGCTCGTACTCACTGGATGGAAATAATCTTGAAGTACGTGCACAAGCAGTTGCGTAACCTCGTATGGACTACGACTGCGACCACAAGAGGGAAAAAAATCAGTGTGTGGAGCATTTATTAAACATGTTCCTCGAGACCATATATCGGTAGGCGCATGTGACCCACCAGTTCGCCCAACGGTTACCAGCACATGAGAGAAATACCTCATACGCCACCCTTCAACTTAAATTACTCCTTTGGCCCATAAATACCCACTACGACGGCCAGCAAACCTTGTTACTGTACACACAATAGACTTTAAAAAGTACGAACGTTATTTTCATCCTCACTAGCACACGATACTCCCCACGCCTTTTCAAAACACCAAGTGTCAACACCACCCCTCCTGCGCTCTCCTTTGCACACACCACACACACAAACACATATACATACATGTATATATATAAATATATATATATATATATGCACATACGCACCACGGGCCCTGTATGGAGTAAACAAATGGTTCGGCACTACTGGAAAGGGCTGCAACGAACCAGCACAACAGCAGGTGGGCGCGTTGCTACTTCTTTGCTGCGCCGCCGGTGGAGGCGCCTGGTTGTACCGGTTTCGCATCTAAGTCCCTGCAATACGGCTTTGGTGGCTCTTTCATAAAAATTGACGTTCTGCCACCTGCCGGTTCCGACCATCGACGGTCTTCTCGACACGTCCCCACCTTAAATGGGCGCCCTTCACGTAAGTTCTCAATCAGTTCCTTGACACTATCCCACGTAAGGTCTTCCACAAAGTCATATGAAAAACGTGGTGGCCGACTGTAGTCGCTTACCACAAGCATGGGTGCGTTCACACAAGCCCCAAGGCACTGCATCTCACCCAGCGTAATGAGTCCGTCACGGGTTGTACCATGCATTTTCACATTGAGGTATGCCTCGGTGCGGTGGACGAGTTCGTCACAGCCACATAGCATGCAGGGGGTTGTGACGCAGAACTGAATGTGATATTTTCCCACAGGTTGGCGGTTGAACATGGAGTAAAACGTGACTGTTTCAAATACCTGCATTGGAGGCACCTCACAGATGCGGGCAATTTTGTACATGGCCGTCACTGGGATGTACCCGCCCTGTTGCCGTTGTGCGAGGTGCAGCAGTGGAATAATGGCGCTCCTGCGGCGGCTGCGCGGAAACTTAGGGAGGATGACGTTGTTGATCTCCTCATAGCTTGCCATCGTGAAGTCCCATGGGATGCGAGTGTTGTTGGTGTCGGTGTTGTGATGCCGAACCTCGCCGTGGATCACTCGTCGGGGAGAACAGACGGGAAAAGGAACCACGCATCCTGTAAGAGCAGGAATAATGGGGGGTAAATTGGCCCCAGCTCGACGCCACATCCTCCCGCGAGCTCAAAATTGTACCCGCACCGGTTCGTGATTTATCCTAACTGCGTACCTTACTGGGGTCGTCCCGACGCACCTTACTCCCACGTGGCACGGACTAGAACACAGACACACTGAACGATACTACAAAATTGCTAATACTGCTCCTACTGCTAGAAATGGGACAACAAAACTCAACCCTGCTGTACTACAAAGTATATATATATTTCAAACAACGGCAAATAAGTGGATAAAACAGTCCCAAGAATATTAATACTTTCTCCGGGAAATCAGCCACAACTCCCAATACTTCCCTGTACGCTAACGGTGTTGTCAAGCAAAGAAAAAAAAGATGGAAGAGGCAACAATTCAGGTAGAAACAACGAGGCAAGCAACACGTGAAGGCAACGAAGCACGGTGACCCCAACCACCACGCATCAACAAGCACATACACAAATACACACAACACCAACGGTTAACGAAAGGGGAAAGAAGATCAGAGTCGTCAATAATGTAACGAACTTC
>NW_027123069.1:19011-20491 GCF_001457755.1 Trypanosoma equiperdum | reverse complement strand
AAAAAAAAAAAACACTGCGGGCACCGTTCCTGGGGCACGAGGTGAGCTAAACTAACTCTCCCATCCTCCTATTTTCCTTTTCGTTCATCTACGCTCACACACCTCCCCCTCTCCCTCTCCTACTTTCCCCAATCTGCAGCACTTTATTCCCAAAGGGTGGCACGGGTGTCTTCTTGGGGATGTGCGGTCGTTATGTTGAAACGGAGGCAAATGATTTAGAAAGGAAAAACAAAAAAGAAAAGAAAAATGAGAAGCACGAAGGGCCTGAGCAAGTGAGGAGAATGAATGAAAAGGGGGACTGAACGAGTAACAAATTTGCATTACCCGCCAAATGGAAGTCTCACTACGTTTGAAGGGGAGGGTCGCTAGCACTCACCACAGCAGGATTAGTAACTCTCGCCACATCCCCCTCCTTCCTCCTTTCTTAACCCCACCATTATTCCCCCTCCCCCTTCCTCACACCGGCATTCGAAGAGTTCTATCTAACTTGCAGTTTAGATCGACAGCGCAAGTGAGTACAAGTGCCGCCAACCTAAACCACTCTGTAACGCTGGCAGCGTACGGCGATCGTTGTTGTGGGTGCTGTTTCGACAGTGCTGCGCCCCATGCGGTGAAGATGGAATAAAATTTCCAATAGAGAAGCGGCAGAAAAGGAAGAGGTGAGTTGGAGAAGCACGCCAGCACACGAAATGCTGCGCAGACTCTTCCTTAACGTAAACATTACATCAACTTCACCACCGACGTCCTTTCTATCCTCCCTCCCCTCTTCTTGTTCACCGAAAGCACTGACAAACCCTCCACATCGATTTTTATTCAACTCCTATGTGGGTCGAGCAACAAGGAAAGGGGGAAGTGGAGAAGGGGGCTGTCCCACAGATGTTAACCGTCCTCGGCACTTCTCCGTATGGTAGAATGGAAATGTGAAGCGTACGAACGGCAATGTAAGTAAAAAAAAGAGGAAAATGGGGTGTTGCGTGGAGGGAAAGCGCCAATGCGCAGAGGCCGCGGTTTCCCCCCAAAAAAAAAAACTTCCATGCTGCACACCCCAGTACTTTTGTGGTCACAAGCGTACCTCTTTTTTTTACATACCCTTCTCCCCTCTCCAATCCTCTCCCCCCACACTCGATCTGTACAGTGCAGGAAGCGCTCCCAATGATCATCCCTGTTTTGCCGCCGCGCTCCCCTCAGAAACATGAACTACTTGGCTCCATACGCACCGCGCCAAAAGTGGAAGCACACAGCCGTCACAGCAGCAAAGGAGAACACAAAAAATAAAAAATAAATTGACGCGCACCATTTCTTAGCGGCAGGACGTGGGTAAACGATCATTTTGGTTGTTCCCATACGCACAAACACACACTAAAACGGGCCACCTCTCCCGTACTGCTCTGCGTCGCCACCACCACCATCGATCACCTAATCTCTAATTTCTAGTTGCCCTCATCTCAGGCCTTCTGTGAGGTAGTGGTACTGGACATAA
>NW_027123069.1:10650-19001 GCF_001457755.1 Trypanosoma equiperdum | reverse complement strand
CCCCCCCCTTTCCTCCATCCACTTTCTGCAAACCATCATCTCATAAGTGGCAAACACACACGCAGACACACTCACACTTCCTTCCTGGCCCCTTCATCCTGAACTCTTTCTTTCCCCCCCCTCAGATGACGTTTGTTCTGTTCTGCACCTGCTTGGTCTTCCTCTTCTCTTTCATTTAAATATGTCCAACTTCTGTGTACAGTGCATTCTTACCTCTCTCCTCTCATCCTTACTTCCTTCGGGGCCCTTCTCTATTAAACATCTAGCGAGCTGAAGGCAACAACAACAGAGCATAAAAGTGAACAATTCACCTCCCTCTGGTCTACGAGCCCCTCTTCGATTTCTTGATGATTTTCTTTTCCAGGCTCTTGTGCACAAATGGCACCACACCTCCCCGGGCAATTGTGGCGTTAACTATCTGGTTCAGCTCCTCGTCACCACGAATAGCCAGCAGGAGATGCCGCGGTTTGATGCGCTCCGTTTTCTGCGCCTTAGCTGCAGCTCCAGCGAGCTCAATTACCTCCGACGTCAAGTACTCAAGCAGCGCAGCACAGTAAATTGCGGCACTCGCACCACAGCGCTGCTTGCGGTTCAGTCCGTCCTTTAAACGCGAGTGAATGCGACCGACGGGGAAGTTGAGGTCAGCGCGGGCTGCGCGGGTCATCTTGTCGCGCCGGCCGGCTTTACCGCCAGTTTTACCTCCTCGCTTGCCTTTTCCTTTACCTTTCCCCTTGCCGTGCGCCGGACCAACGGCCTTCCCACCGAGCTTTCCACCGGTGAGGGCACTTGCCTGCTCGGGACTCATCGCCACGCCGCCGACGAGGGGGGCCTGAGGCACCGCATCATCACCTGTAAGAGACATGACGCAAGTGCTTTAAATGTGGTTACTGTGTACAACTGAATAAACCAGTGAGTTTTTATTCGTTCGTGTCCGTGTATAATGCGCTTTAGGCTCTGGCACCGAGATCCACGTACTCTACCTTTTCCTCTTTCCTTCTGCGTAGCCAAATGACATGTGCACGGCGATATATATATATATATATATAGGAGAGATCAAGAACGGGAGAACATTCGAGAGATGGTTCAAGAGATGGGATCAAAAATGGACTTTACAATTCTGAGGGGTGTAGACACAGACCATAAGAGAAATCACTGGTAACTACGAAGAGAAAGAACGGAAACTGCCGAAAGAAGCCGCTGCCATCGTAGACAGATCAAATGGCAACTATATCTAGTTATTAATACGTTCTTCCATAAGCGTACATGGAGCGATGACGTTAGCAAACATTTGCCTCGCCTTCGCCAGCCGTCTAGTGTTGGTACCGCCACGGTTAGTGTTGCCCCTGACACTCCACGCACACAAGAATACCAAACACGTCAGACAACTGGCACACACCTGCGCCCGTCAGCAATGCACACGGGTAGTGATACGACCGCCTCCCGCAACGTGCACACGGCACAAGGCAAGCGCCAATCTTTATGCGGCAGAAGCTACAAATAGTCTCGCTGTCACCTGCGTGCAAACTCTGAAGTACGGTAGCCGCAACATTCAATGTCAGAGCGTTTGCCCCCTCGATTATGCGGCGCCGGAGCATACACCACTCCAGGCACGTCTGGTGCAGCAGCACTGCGGGGAGCTCCGAAGAAGGTCCCCCATCACTTTGTTGTCCTCCGCACGCAGCACCCTCCCTCGTATTGACGTCCGATCCGTTGCTGAGGCTGGGGGAGGCCTGACCGAAGGCCCCGAAGCGCAGCTTCCACAGCGGACCTAATCTCAGCCCAAGCGTCCGTTGGCTAACCAAACGAACCTGCCCCTCGTTACAAGAAGGATCCATGGTGAGCACATGCCGCAGAAGCTTTGAAACCTGTTGACGATCAGATATGTCAAGACCACATAAAGCACATGTTCCCTGGTATACAAGTGCATAACCGCCCGCGCCCTCCACCCGTATGATACACCGCTCAACTTCCACACGATAACTCTGCGGTTGGTGTTGTGGCGGTGGAAGTACCTCCTCTGCGGACGGCCATGTCTGCCGTTGAGCCTGCTGCTGCAGAGGTGGCATCGTAGTGGATACAGGCTGAGATCGTCCCTCCCCCGCTATCGAGGGCTGCACGGTCGGGTCCCCCGCCATCTGACTCCCCAAACTCATTCCGTTCTCATGCAAATGCGTGAGCGGCGTCGACGGCGTCGAGGGTTCCGTCTCACCGGGATCTAGGGAACTGTTTGGAGCCGTTGCTTGCGGATCCGCTCCGTTAACTCTGGGAAATGACGAAACGGGTGCATTGTCGGTCGTTGGTGGAACAAGCAACGCATTATTTGTTGCTTTCCCCCCACCCTTAGAAGCAACAGCAAAGGTGGTATCGCCTTGGCTCTGCGGAACGTCGGCAGCGCCGCCTAAGCTGCGCACAAAAGAAACCAACTTGGCAAGAGCTGGGAGCGGCCTGGCCTGCCGAATGTTCTGGACTGATGAGTTGCAGAGCGGGCACATCGGGCGGCCACTGATGCAACGATCAGCGCAGTTAGCGCAGTAAACGTGTCCGCACCTAAAGCACATAGGGCGATCCATAAGATCAAAGCATACGGGGCACGAAAGAGTCCCCTGCGCTAGCTCAAATAAAGCCCGGGCAGCCATGGGGGGAACAGTACGTGGCAACAAGCCAAATGCGTATGTAGACGCTCCTCAGACTGGACAAAGCCTGCAAACGTGAAATGACAAGAATAAGACTATCCCCGCCAACCTTGTAGAACAGGTAAGCTGATGTTGTTCAACCGAGTCACCTCATACACTCCGTAGGTGGGGAATAAGGTCTCCTCAGCCTTCTTACTCCCGCCTGCGCAAAACAGTGGACCGAGGTGCGAATGCACGGAAGGGGGAAACTAGACGTGAAAGCACAACAAGTGAGTGAGCCTTCTGTCGTGCGATCTTTCCACCTCTTCCCCTTGTAATCTGGGACAGCTGAGAACAGGGGCTATGAAGATATTTCTAACCACAGGGTCGGGGAAGAAAGAGAAGAGATTTTCCATTTTACCTCTGCTGCAACGAACAACGAAAAAGTGAGACAAAAACGCCAGCACGGGTCGGCATGGCATCGCCAAGCTGAATAGGTATATGTGAAAGAACGGGGAGGCAAACACACTTGGCAAAGCTGGCAGCCAAAAACCTTCCGCATGGCCACGAAGGGACAAACATTTTGTAAACGTGAACATCACGACAAACCCCGCAGAACAGTTGTGAGAGAATTCAACTGAAGTTATGAGCTGCGTCACTCTTTCTTTGCTTTGGTCCGTTTGGGAGGGTCTCCCGCCTTCCCCACCAGTGATTGGGGCTTGACTGGAAGCTGCTTCCGCCGGCGGCGCTCCATGCGATTCTTCTGCCGTTCTAAATTAATTTGCCGCCTCACCTTCATCACCATTGATTTGAAAGCGCCGTGCAGCACACGAGTGGCATTTCCCTCCCCCTGCGGGAACCGTATCATCAGTAAATTGCCACTCCGCACCAGCACAGAGCCGACGTATTCACGCCGCGTAGAGGGGCTTGCAGCAGGTGCTGGGAACCCATGCATCGTCAGGAGAGACCGCTCCACATCACAGAGGCGCTCACGTCTCTTGGTTGCCTCCGTAAGCGTGACATTGTAGAATTCATCCATGGCAACAAGCCTCCCTTCATACACGTAGCCGTGGGTTGTCTCCACCTCGACACGCAGTGGTGCAGAGACAACACGAGCCTCAGCGGCCCTCGTCCCATCCTTCTCAGTTCCTGTCGGGCTCTCGCCCTGGCCTAATGACTGGTCATTACACTGCTGATGCATCTCAAGGAACTCTCTAATGACAGCAGCGGGTAAGGGGTCCTGTGACCTGGTCGGTCTACTCGCCTCTACCGACATGATGTCGCACCACGCGTGCGCACAACCCTTTATACTGGTAGGTGATCCGGAGAAATGAAACCAATTTAAAAAAAAAGAAGTAGCATGAGTGACAACAAAAGGATAAGCAGTGGTGGCCACAATAGGGTGTCGGGACCGAACAGAGGGGGTAGTAGCTGCAAATGAAAATAACCCCGGACGAAGTAAGGGAAAAAACGCGCAACTCTCTACAAGTGTAGTATGGATCTATCTATAAGCGACCACATCGATACATGCGTATATGCAACACCCGCTACCTCTGTGGAGGTAAGACGACACATCAGAGGATCCTTTTTTCCCCCACCCGTCCACCGGTGCGAAAAAACCGAAGCAAATATATATAACCTCAAGAAGCCCGTCCCTTCCCGTCCCAATGTTGGCACCAACATCTAAGAAACACGTATTGTCTGAAACTTTTGCCGCACGCAGTGCGGCCATATTACAGCATTTGCGACGCGCAGCGATAGGGAGACCTGATAGCTACCATGACGATTCGCCTCGTTTCTTTTGTGTTCAACGGCACAAAGACCGAAGCGAGACCCGATGCACACATCCACAGAAACAACAAGTCCTAAATCGGCATTTGGGTGGGACCTGTCATGTATGTGTTAGACCGAATGTCCAAGTAACACTTCAGAATCGGGTCAAACACAAGGTATTCATCAACCTTCTCCGCGGGCGCTCCTTGTCGGTGCTTTGAGCCATTACCGCAACTTGTCACTGCTGTGGGGTGGACAGCGGACACATAACCAGAAGATGCAAACGGTCCCCCAGAGTCACGCACTTCAGTCTCCCGTGTTGCTCGCTCCGCCGCGACGGCATTGGGGACCCCATTACGAACGGGCCGTCGCATCGTGCTGCGGCCTGACGATGTAGGAAAAGGTGTCTGTTGTTGATGTCGGGAGTGCGCTGACGGGGTTGGCGAGAGAGGGGGAAGTGAGGCACAACGCGATACTAAGTCCTCCCGGCCCCTTGGTATGAAGTTAGTGCAACTATTTCTGCGAGCAGTGTTCTCACAGTCGCCGAGGCCCCCGCGCCCGCTGTCAAGGACCATGAACCGGCGGTTTGGATCAAAGCCGGTGCCACCGGATGCGGGAGTTCTTCTATAATCTACTGCACTCAAGCTGCTCTCCTCATCCACACTGCAACCACACCGCTGTGAATGAAGCGGTGTAACAGTGGCCATTGCCGTTCCTAAAGCAGAGTTGTATCGCTGGGAGCTGTGGAAAGTAACGACCGAATGATCCAACGATTGCGTCGGTGTCTGCGTTAACGGTCCTTCGATAGCATCATTTGTCGCGAATGTCGATTGAGGCACCCCCGTCGGTGCAAACGCGGCATGCCCACCAAGTCGCCCGGCCCTGATTACTACTCTGCCCTCATTTCGCCCCGATCTCTCCTCCACTGGTGTTGTTAGAAGAGAAGACGAAACCATAGGCGTATCCTTCTCCGCTTGCGGTGTGGCCCCAAGGTCGTTCCACTCCAGCGTTGGACCCTGTTCCCCCACCTCAGGTAGCGGAGATAATGAACCACCAGCGTCGAAGGAATCAAAACACAGTCGGTCTACGTTGTGAACGCTGCTGCGTGGTGCCATGGGGGGCTTTGCGTCAAGTTCAGGTGTGTTCTCCGCCGGGACAACGATCGCTGGATGATCACGGGAAGACGACATGCGAATGATGTTCACGGTAAAACGCTCGTCCTCATCGGTTTCATCACAGGTGAGGCTAGCACAGTTGTTGCAATTTTTACCCCCGCCTCTTACCTCCCTGGCGTCGGTCGGGTAAACAGGATCCGCGGCAATGCCACTGCCAGATGTGGCCCTTTTCGATTGCGACCGTTGCGAACAGGGTAGACGCTGTTGCACGCCGTGGTTTAAACTCGCTACCGTGGAAGTCATCTGCTCAGTGGAGGAATAAGAATGAGGTACCTCATTTTGAACTTCATTCCCCAGCCCATCATCGTCTATTCGCGGCACGCTAGCAGTTTCGCCCCGGCTGAGCGCGCTGTTTGAACCATAACTCCGGTCAGGATAGACTATGCTCTCACCAATTAGTTCCTGAATGCGTCTGACGCGTTCCCTCATCAAGTTGAGTGAATTCTGTCCTTCAGAAGCGCTGAACAGGTTTTGAGGGGTACTTTCCACATTTTCTATGGCACTCGACAAATGTAAAGGCTGCGATACCTTTGTGGCTTTCAACCCGCCTGTCTGCACTTGGGCTCTCCTCTCCAACGGGAGAGACTGAGAGCCTACCACCAGCCCCTGCTCTGCGACAACGTGCACGTTCCCCCCGGCTCGCGGTACGGAGGAAAAGTTAGAATGTGCAAGCTGCTCTCGGGTCCGCCGATCCCCATCAAAATTAACTTCCGCGAAGGGAAAGTGGCGAGGATCATCCGCATGTGTAGATGGTCCTCCCCCACTAAAACGGTGACCATCCACACGAAGGGACGTGCCAGGGTGTCGCTGCTTGGCAACTCTTGTTACAGAGTCTTTCGCAGAAAGAACGGCTAAAGGTGATGAGGTTTGAGCTACAGATGCTGCAACGGACGGCTGCGTGCGCGGGGGGCAAAGCGGTGGAGAGCCACTGCTGCCATTCTTAATTGGGGCAGGTGAAGCGAGTTGTTCGAACGCCTCAAATGGGCAGTAAGGTAGCTCCTCTGTGCCCCCTGTCGATGCACACCCAATCCCCTGCGAAGGTAACTGCTGAGGCTCCGGTTGTGGCTCAACCAAGAAGTCCTCCTCACATGTACGGATGATCCGCCAATTGACCGGCACCTCCTCCGGAAGTCGGAGAGAGAGCGGCCATTCTGCTGCGAGCACATCCTCTACAACGCCATCCTGATCTATTGGGGGCGTTTGTGGCATACCCAACAGACGGCGGACACGACAAACGCTGCTGCAGGTTAGCGTGAACTGGAGCAGCTTACGAGACTGAAAAAGTTCGGGGGGCGAAACACGACCGCCCGAGTCCCCATAAAGAGCAGCATGTATTCGGGGGACGTCGAACACAATGTTGGACCACACACGAGGAGTGGCACACTTCAGAGGAACCTTAACGTGCTGCGCGCAGCGCTGCAGCTTCTGAAAGCTGTTACTAAATATTATACGTCGCCTCCCCATCCTGTCCTGAAGAAGCAACTCGATCGTTAGAGTGAAACCGACGCGCGTGGGTTCCTCGCAGAATAACTGAAGTATAATCACACGTTGAGACGCCAGTGCCGAGCCATGACCCCCACTCTTTATCCCCGCACTACCGTGGCCACCCCTTGAGCGGGACGCGGTTGTCGCCAAGAAGGAGACGTGAGAAGACGGCGATATTCGAAGTAGTTGTGACCTTGTAGTTTTGTCATAGGAACAAGTGGCACTTCCACCCACTATATCCAAAGCAGCAAGCGGTTTCGAGCCCTGTGGACTGTACAGTACATACGATGGCACGACTGTATCAGCCGCCGTCCCTGATGCGACAGTGTGCGCTTTCATAGTTCAACTAACTAAACAGTGGTACTTTCCAGGGTATGCAATATATATGCTCGAACCCATACAAATATATATATATATATATGCACGTATTCTAATTGCTTCCCCACGGCAGAGGTTGCAGTCAAGGAAACACCGTACCAACGTCAATCCTGCCGCTCCTGTGGGGTACAAAGCGCTCAAGCGGAAGGAATAAAAGAAAATACAGGAGAAAGGGAGTAAGAGTCAACTGGTAAGGCCACCGCACGCGCGACCGGCTGCACAGCAGAAGGTGAAGCAAAGATTCTGGTGAAACGTGGGTCCAGCCCAGCAAAGGGCAAAGAAAAACGCGTGGTTACGCGCAATGTGAAATCCAAAGATTAAAAAAAAAAATTAGTCTGTAGCAAGTAACAAATGTATGTGAGGACGAAAAGAAACAATAACAACACAGACACCAAGAATAGCAATGGCAGCAAAACCAAAAAAAATGTTATATGAAAATTTGCGGGTAAGCACCTCGCAGTTCAGAAATAAGCTGCTCTGTTGTTTTCCGTCTGGATAGCGGAGCATCTGCTCTGGTTGCGCTGAATCCTGCAGTAACATTCACCACACGAGAAGTCATGGATGACCCTGCCAGCTCCACACTGCTCACCTCCTCCGCCGCATTATCATCGATACAATCGACGCCGCTAAACAGGGTGTACGGAATTAAATGAAGCCTTGTGGTACCCTCAATTTGCGTGATATATTGGCCGATAACCACCTCAGTTCCCATTTCCCACGCCGCTCCGTTGTCAGCCTCCACCATCATCTTAAAAACTTTATTGGGAAGTAGTCCAGTACCAGACACAACACCGACTGCTTTACGGCTGATGCCATCGACAAGTGTTGCCCTATCGAAGTTGACGTACAGCCAACCATTCATCCAGCGGCGTCGCTTTGGATTACACTTGTTCAAAGCGTATAAAACGTTGAATGAGGAAGCTTCATT
>NW_027123069.1:2900-10638 GCF_001457755.1 Trypanosoma equiperdum | reverse complement strand
AAAAAAAAAAAAAACAGAAAAGCAACGGAAAAAAGCGTACGAAGGGAAGAGATATCCAACGATGACAAGACAAAAAAAAAGAGAGGAGAAATCTCCAATCAACTCACCAGGTGGCACCTCTACTTGCACTGATGATAATTGTGCTTTGCCGGGGAAACAAGAGAGTGTCCACAAGCAATCATGCGGATGGCACCCGCTCAACCGTTTCAAAACTTATATACGCGGGTAATATGCTATGTTCAAAGGTCAAGCAGTGGAAGCCGCCTGTGGAGGAAAACGAACAGTCGAAGAGCCTAATTCTTCAGCACCGCCCGAGCAACTACACACTTGCGTAGTCATGGCCCACAATGGTTCAAGCATGAGGTTAACCTCCTGCTGCAGCTCCAGTAGGGCTTGCGCCGTTGTACGGGCACTACATGCAGCTATCACCATAGGGACACGGGGGCTCCGTACGCTAGGGCCTGGCAACCATATGCCAGCCTGTGCAACCAAACTGGCGCCGTTGGAGGGGTTAACAACCACTCGACATTGACAGCCAAACGTTAACTCAACAAGCAGCTCTATCCGCCGCTTAATGTTGAGGCGAGGGCAATTATTATTCTCCCCCTTCCTCCACTGAAGTAGCGAAAGCAACCACCCCATCTCCTCCCTCGTGTGATTATCAACGTATTTCTCAACAGCCTCTGAGAGAAGCCGTGTTGAGACAAACAGAACGTGTCCCCCCGACGCCGGACGACCCCGACTCGCCCCTGCAAGATGGTTATACCCCGCAATACAATGCTGGTGGACGGAAACAATCCCTGTTTCTGCAGTCCGCCACCTCGTTCCATCACCGTCTTTACCGCCAGTCTCATCATTCTTTTCAGGAGTTAAAGTCCGGACGACTAAACGAACAACAACTGGTACATTATTCCGATAATCCCCATCATCCTCACAGACCCTCTCGAAACGCAATGCAACTTTGCCGCCAACCGCTACCCCTAGTGCACCGTAGCAGGCGTGCCATACACTCTTTGCGTAGTTCGACGTCGGGTCCCACCGTGCAAAGCCACCACCACCGATACTGCTATAATCCACAACACCTCCCCTGCCGTCCCGGCGCAGCGACAGCAGAAGAGAATCAACAGCTTCAATGTAAGCATGCGCCGCATGGGTTGCATTTCTAGTGATGACAAGTTCCGAGGTACGGTCTCCGTCTCCTGATGCCGTCACCGATTGCACTGATTTCACTCTGCACTCAAACCCACCACCAAGTTCTTCAGCTCTTCGAGACACCGTTACGGTAAACCCAGAGGTTAAACCCAACAAAAACAAGTCATTGGGGCGAAGTAGCAGCTCGCAGAGAGCCCTGTGTCGATCCAGTTGCTGCTGAAATTCTGGAAAATTACCCCGAAGGGCCTGGACAGCGGCGGCTGCCCAAGCGTCCCTTTTGGTACGCCCTCGTCCCACACCCAACAAAAAAAATGGTGACGCATGCGCAGAATTCTCGTAGATGGAAATTTTATGGATATGCAAGCTGCACACAATCTCTCCCGCAGTCGTATCAGAAGTATATGTGCAATCGTACCTGCCCGCCACGCCCTGAAGCAGCTCACCCAGCAAATTAGCTGGTGTGTAGAAACGCGCATCAAAATGGGGAAACCCGTCGCGTGGGAGTAAAGGTGCGGCATCGGCAGCGACTTGCAACAAGGACTCAACGTTCAAGGCGCCAACACCTGGCACAACGCGCGCGGCTATCCTCAGCGCCTCCCGGCATGCCAAACTAAGGGAGGGGATCACGCCACGGGATTCCTTCACAGTTGCGGTGGTTCGAATGTCGTATTGCGACACTAGCACCTCGACAACGCCCTCTACACAAGGCGATGAAGGAGCACCCGTACTCACGAAACAGACACGCGGCTGGGTTCGGGTTGTGGTTTCCAGCGCCTCCAGTAATGCCGCCACCTCCGAGTCGACATGCATATCAGTTGTAGCACAGTACCCAATCGCAGCGCCGCTGGTCTTCCCCCGCGTAACGCATCCTCCAGGCCGACGCGGAAAGTTATCACAATCGGGCATATTAAGCAGCACAGCAAGCTCGTTCACACGGCGGACCGCCTCCTCCACCGTAGGTGCATGTGTCTCGGCAAACAACACCCTCTGCCCCAAAAAGTCGTAGAACAACATGGCGCGTACGATATAGTCAGCTACCAACTGCACCTCTTCATCCTTTCCAAGAAGCCACCTCGCAGCACGGGTATCAATCTCAAAGCAACGAACCTGTGGTGGAGCCATAAACCAAGAGTGGAGAAGGAAGTCAATGGAGCGTCGTGCTGTTGGCGAGTTGAGTCCAATGAGAGGGACACTCACACGCCTGGGGAACACACGGTTATAGAGAGCAGAAACCACTAAAAACAGCAGTCGCAGTGGCCCTTTGTTCTTCTCATTGTCGGGTTGTACAGGAACCTTCTCACAGACACCATGCTGCGGCCCACTCTCCATTTCGACACGTAGATTTGTACCCCAGTGGGCAACGATGCGCGTGTAAACATCCACATCACCAAAGTTCCCGGCAGCTATTTGTCGCACGCGAAGCGGTACGTCATGGACTGCCTTCTGAAAGAACTCCAAGACTGGAAATGAGCACTGTGGCAGACGTAATGCCAAACGAATGTCCTGCAACATCAGCAGCAGGTCCGGGCAATAGAAGGCTGACTGCTCATACTGTTGTTGCTGCACCGTATCCTGTACTGACAGCTGGAAGACCGTCGAGTCGGTTGTGCTCAACACCGTTCGCCATTTGGTCAAAGAACATCGATATAAAAAGTGACCAAATGTGTACATTAGATCTCGCACAACATGGCAGAGTTGCAAAGATTGCATCCCTAACGACTCAGAGGTAATGAGAAGCGCCTTATTAAGAACATCACCGGGTATTGACACCTCCGACACCTGTGCATCCCGGGAAAACAGTTCTCCAATGTGATCTAACAGCCAATTGTTCTGATCGTCCCGATGCTTTTGCAGTTCCCCATCAGATGTCCAGTAAACCGAAGGAGACCAAAGAGTAAAATCACGGTGGGTTGTGGTGCTATCTGGGGCAACAGCCGCCGCGGCGGTGCAAATAAGCCGCCAAATATTCCCCAACAAACCAACCTGAGCAAAAGACCTTCCATCCTGCGATTTACTTAGCTTCACCTGTTCCGCTTGCGTCCCAGAGCCGCTGGTTGCCACCATTTCCTCCAGGAACTTCCGATAATGATATGCGCCTGACTCATCATGCGGCAGACCCACAATTCTCAGATGCGCGCTTACTAATAAGGGACCCCCACTCCCAGATGCGGGAACCAGGTCAAGAGCAATAACAGGTAATGTGCAGCCGCTGAGGCACGGTCTGCGAGTTATTGAAACAAAGCGCGAAGCAGCTAACCCATTGAGAGCAAACAGCCCTCTCTCGATAGAAAGTTGCATCACACTAGGCGAGTGTTGCAACAACCCGAGCAGGGTCCGCGCCTCCTGAAAAGAAACTCCACCCTGTAGCAAAGGCAACATTGGGGTGGGTTTTGCCCCTCGGGGGGATCTACTAGTATCACAAGTTGGAAGTGCCGACTGTAGTACTCCACAGAGTCGCATAAGAACTGAACCTACGACCCAACAACTCGGCCAGGCAAGAGCAGAACCGTACTGTAACTGCACAGCACTGCCATTGCGTGACAATACAATGCGCCTAAACGCTTCTGGAGGTGATGTGAGGGGCAAACGAAGTTCTGTCTCGTTCTCCACGCTGTCAACAGCGACAAGGGATAACGACTCCCACCCCTCCCTTGAGAGGAGTTTTACGCGTTGAGCTCCACGTCTGTGGGCTAACGATGACCACCATGTCGTTTCCTGACTGGCACAAAGCGAACCACACAGGTACAGTGAAAGGAAATCCCCATCCCAGTCATAAACGCGCAATCCTTCCTCATAACAATTGAGAAAACGCCAAGCTTCCACTTCCCTACTTTCCAATTCCTCCACGGCGTACCTATCGAGCTCCTCGAGTGCTAAGGCAAAGCCCACTTTTATTGCATCACGGGGAGATCCTCCCTCACCACGACAGATGGCAATGCCGCCAGTGGGCTCATTTTGTGAAAGTTCTTCCCATCCTCCTCCAGGCTCTGCGTCGCTTAAAGGAAGCTCGGCTGTGACTGTAGTCATAAATTGCGTTGGCATCCCCTCAGACCGAAGCGTATCGCCACCCTCGCTGTCTGGCACCCTTAGCAGATGTACTACAACCTTCGCGTCCATACTTTTCAGGGTCGCATCGAGTTCGGCAAATACATCGGAGTCAACACACTGTAGCATGTGACGTAGGCCCGCCTTCGTATTCACCAGTGAAAGAGCTGCTCCGTGGGCACGCTCTTCAGCTTCTGCAGCGCTCTCTGCAGCAGCCGACGCTATGTGGAGTGAGCATAACGCATTTACACGAAGGTATACGTTGCTTTCAAAGTAGTTGCTGTTCAAACGGGTAGTTCGAACTTTTGCGCTCCCAAACACTTCTTTGAAACGCGACCTAATGTGCCTTCGCTGGGCGGCCAGCAACCTCAATTGACGATTCTTCCGTATTTTCGCGGCCAGTACAGCCCCCGAAGACATGCGAACACGCAGCTGTTATTATCATTCACCGCTCTCAGTGGTGGCCGTCGAGTCCTAACTTACCTAGAACTCCCTTTTGTGCAGGAACTCGAAAAGTAATACCGGGTTTCCCTCTCCCCTTACCTCAGGAGAACAAGTATGCGGTTATAAGAAGTGAGAACAACGGAGCAATTTTCGTCAGATTCAGTGCTTCTGTGGTGATCAAAGAAAAAAAACAACCAGATGATATCGAACCCCGCGTCCCGTCGCTCAACTCAGCAAAATGGGAAACAAAAAAATCACGGTTAACAACAAATGGGGAAAAAATACTGATACCCTTCCTCTACGTCCTGTTACGAAATATTTCGAACGAGTTACTCCTAACAATTAATTTCCCGTCTCGGCACTCATCCCTACGCACATAATATGCATTTCACTACAACTGTCGACGATTGGAAGACGAGAAACCGTCTCTGTACTCATCACTCAGACAATTCACATAAATACAAACAAGTAAATAAATACATTTGAAGCAATGATTTTCCGGCCGTATTCGCGGCACCTTGTTTTCCTCATGTCGAATATTTAATGCCTCACTCAGACGCAAAGATTCTGAAACCTCTCCAGCCTAGGGGCAAGGGGAAAGGTTCACCACGGCGATGCCAAAGTCCAATGAAATTTTGTCATCATCGGGGTGGTAGGTGACCATGAGCGTCAATTGATTCCTTCGCAATATGCTACCAAGGCAGTCTCCAGGGTCTTGTGCATTCGTCAGTTCAACATTGCCAGATACTTCGTCATATACGTACGGCTCATTCTTACACTCCTCTACATCCCCGGAAATCGTAAGAGATATGTCAAACGTATCCAAATCGACGGGAAAGTCAACTCGGCCCTCCACTATGGAAAAGTAATCACCACAGTAAGGACCTTGAGGGCGAGTCTTGATAGTCGACAACCCCTCGGTGACTTGTAGGAAAGGGACCAAAAGCAAAAGGGCAGCAAAAACCATGTACCTCATGGTGGAGAACTTCGTTTTATTTCTTTTTAATTTGCTTGTTGTGTTCTTGGGTTTTCAACTGATGAAAGCCAATGACTACGACGCAGCGCGCTGATCAAGGTTACTCTATATCAAAAAAAAAAAATCAAAGCGCCAAAAAAAGAGAGAATAGTGCACATTTACAAAACGGAAACCATCGTTGTATTGGCATAAACCAAAGAGATGCTGCTCTCGTAACTTTACTCTCACGTTACGGGTACTACATGGAGCCAGGTCAACCACCCATAGTAACTTAGAACCGAAGTGCTCAGTTCTGCTTTTGGTCACAAATGGTGCACTGCCAGTTGACCGGCAGTACCGCAATTATTTCACCCCCCCCCTCCATCAGAGGATGTAGATAAGGGAACATGAACCAAATTACAACGACTGGAAGCTCTAGCGTTGATATTTAAAAGTAAAAAAAATAGTAATAACAAGAATAGCGTTCAAAAGCAAAAGTTTAGCTATAACGGCTCGTGATAGGTCAAGACAGACACAAATCCTCTGCGACGACTCTGACACACACGAGAATCCAACAGCTCCTCAACCCACGTCTTTCACATGCTGGAGAAACAAAACACAGTCCATTAGTACCGAATACACTTTGTTGAAAAGTGTTACCTCTGTCCTTATAAATGTGCCTGTAGTATTCTTCCCTCCCTCGATGTCGCTACTAAAATGCCGGTTGCTTAATTGGAAACAGCGGTACCCCTTTAGCAAGATGTAGAATCCTACTAGTCATATCCCCTACACAGACACACGCACACAAACCGACGGAATGTACACATATTATCCACTCCTGTAGGCAACAACAAAGGATGATCCCCGGCAACTACCACAAATGCAATGAGCATATGTATAAGTTACAGACAAGAACACATGCATTATTTGACGCATTTGCCTGCCAAACTGCTTGAAATCACCACCGTAGGCGATGCCCGCCCGTATTTACTGCTTCTCCTTCAGCCGGACGTACTGGCGGTGTCGGAACCACCGCAGAGAAACCGGTGGAAGGGCATTAACCCGACAACACGTATAATTTTGCGTTTGCACACTGCAACACAGGGAAAGAGAGAAAACAGGCTCTCCAGAATCAGTTTCGACCTATGCTAGGTCGAAGCATATCAACATAGAGGAAATCATTGTGACAACAAAAAAAAACAAAGTTAACTTAGATTACACACCTGTCACAGCAACTCGCTGTCTCCGTCGGTCAACCACACGCACGTACACCACGTCGCCCTCGCGTGGCCCTGCCAACAGCAAGTGCAACCCCGAAAATGAACCTAGCGGATTGGAAACAGTATCAAGCAACAACCAAAACAGTGTGGGGAAAAGCAAATCAATCAATTTCCGCAGGAGGTTCGGCAGCCTGACACACGATAGCCGAAGGTTCCCCAACATACCACCGACCACTTCTTCACTTGAACCAACCATTATACAGCATACCAGCCGGGAACATACTGTAAGGAAGCGACCCATCACAGAAGGTGGTGGGTCCAGCAGAGCCAACACACGGAAAGGCAGTATAGAGGAACCCGCGTGTACCTCCATGGTCATAACGACAATAACAGCAACTACCAAATTCCTTTGATTGTTTATTCATCTCAGGGGTAAAAATGCATCGATACCAAATCAGTTTAACACACGTAGGTCGCAACCGCGACGAAAACACTCTGTCCTTGGAAATTTTTACATGAGGAATGATCATTCTCAGCACGGCAACTGCCAATCAGCCACCCAAACTCCGATATAGCAATGTAGAGCGGACTTACACTCGACCGCGAAGCAAAACCGTTTGAACGCAAGAACGGTGCGCATCCACTTTCCATAGTGAAAAGGGCCAGGCAAAAGTACATCACAAGAACACTACAATATTGTGAGCCCGCGCCGTGGCCACACAACACGTTCCAGCAGTATAATATAATCGCTTGCGTGACATCATACCGAATTAAACGCCACAACCACCCGCAGCCATTCTCTGCTGAATAGGTGAGACAACAATCTTATTCACTGCACACAACAGGGTACCTCTGCAACCAATGCGGTTGTGACTAACAAGTCCCCGCCCTGGGACAACTAGTCGCTACGGCGGGAAGCAGT
>NW_027123069.1:2254-2890 GCF_001457755.1 Trypanosoma equiperdum | reverse complement strand
TTTTTTTTTCCTGACGGCGCCGATGCAGATCAACAAAGGCACACATCCCCGTTGCTCGGTCACACACGCGCAGTCACCCTTCCGTACGCGCCAATCGTACTCGTGCAGAAGCCCTGACCCCTCAAGAATGACACGCAGAAATAATAAAAGGTCCAAGCCACAACTTGTATGTACACAAACATACATGTGCACGGACAATATGTGGATCAGAACAACTACGGAACTGCAACATTCTGCACAAATGCGTACACTGAGTCCTATTAACTGTAAAAATGCCCGAAACGGAAGCGAGGGGGAAGAAAAAAACAGCTTACTCCCATGTATTATTCATTGTCATACAAAGTTCAGAAGTAGCTGCTATAGAAACAATGCGAAAAATGACTCAAAACTGTTTGTTTCTACTGTTGACGACTTTTTCTTTTAGCCCTCGCGGTGAGGGGAAACAATCTGTGTGAAAGACGAATCAAACCAACATGCAAAGTGTTAGAGTTCGTATTTATTTTCCTGACAGCAGTTTTGTCCCTCTTGAAAGATATTTAAAGGTATCCGCAACATACCACAAGGGAATACAGATGCCACTTGCTGATTTTTTTCTTTATTCGGCAATTCCCCATATGTTTAACAACCCTACAACAT
>NW_027123069.1:1032-2244 GCF_001457755.1 Trypanosoma equiperdum | reverse complement strand
TCCGCAACATACCACAAGGGAATACAGATGCCGCTTGCTGATTTTTTTTTCTTTATTCGGCAACTCCCCATATGTTTAACAACCCTACAACACTAGGATGTCCTTTCCCTGCGGGAACGGGAAGGGCAGCTTGTATTAGAATTTTCTTCTAAAGGGGTTGGAAAAAACACACCGAGAAGGTGTGCAAATTTCTTCCCATTAATGTATTCAAACTGGGGACGTTAGGTACGAAGCAATTTCCAAATGCTAGAATATGTGTCGACTTTCCAAAATGAAAAAAGGGTGAAAGATACCTCAACTGTCCTCAATAGAACTCTAGAACGCGGAAACAAGAGATGGAAAAGTAAGCCTTCACTGTTCCGTGGCATACTTCACACCCACATCGCACTCTTCAGGTTCTGTCCTCCTCTGCTCTGTGTCCATATCCTCCTTTTACCAAAAGGGGAGCAACCTCAATTTTAAACGGCGGCTGTTAGCGAACTTCAAAACCTCGGTTTAAGATACTTTCATCAAGCTCCAACCGGTATCTAACACGCCACACAATCTCCACCTAACCACAGCAAATTGGGTGTTATCTATATTAACTGAACAGCTGTACTTTGTTTTTGTGGAATTTATGTCAAAACATGCCCGTCTCGCGTACCAACTGGGCCCTGGGACTCTAAGGCCATTTAGGAAAGTCAGTGCGGATAGTTCATCCAGACATAACGACAGCAAGTTAAAACCAATGCGTCTGGTTATATTGGTCTTTATATGATAATTTTATATGTCCAACTCTCGGCGAGTCTATATTTCTTGTACAACTCGGAACACTTCACTTAGCCTATTGGTTCTCACAGCCGAGATCTTCGGATAATGTCATGGTCTTCCCTTCTACTCCTCCACTGGTACCTAGTGAAGGGGGAAAGTACACTGGGATACTCTCGCCACTCATCAGCTCAACGTAACTGACTCGCAATGATCCAATAAAGGATAGTCGATCAGAGGGGTTGGGGGAAATAGAATCACCATAGTCGTCACTCGCGGATGTGTGAAACGCGGCGGTTAGGTGCGAGGATGACCTCATCTGCCGTAGGGCTACCCCATTACTACGGACAGCCATATCCAGAGCATCAACTGACAAACAATGTGTTCCGTCAACGTCGCACGCATTAGCTTCGCATGTTGGCAACGGTACCTCTTCTGTTTGAGTTTCTTTTTCATGCGATAAAT
>NW_027123069.1:0-1022 GCF_001457755.1 Trypanosoma equiperdum | reverse complement strand
TATCCAGAGCATCAACTGACAAACAATGTGTTTCGTCAACGTCGCATGCATTAGCTTCGCATGTTGGCAACGGTGCCTCTTCTGTTTGAGTTTCTTTTTCATACGATAAACGAATGGAACCAGCCTCATCTTTCAAGGTCCCTGACGCCATATCGTCACCAGCTTCATTACTTTGGTGACGTTCCCCGGCACCGGCATGGGGTGTAGCGTCAGCATCCGCGACATCTGAACCTCCTGGAACGGTCGGGTATGCTAATCCCATCCCCTTGTTCACAGGAACGTGCCGCTCAACCTTTAGGACAAACTGCCGCGGAAGGCCCCCAGACATATCCGCGAAAATTACCTCCAAAGAAACTTTGACCTCGGACGGAAACGGAAGCAGTAAAAAAAATAAAGGAGTCCAAAAGCAACGAGTCGACAGAGTCATCTTAACCAGCTTCTTCACACACACACACACACACATACATACATACAAACATACATACGTACATACATACATACATACACGGCAAGAATAGATTCTCCACGACCTCTGCGGCCACACCGATCGCAGAACCGCGCAGCGGCACCCCCTCCGGTCGGAAGGACAAGGACCGGTCCAACTCGCATAATCACTCCACATAGCACAGTGGATCGAAATTTGCCCCTCCCGCGCCGTGTCATCTCTGCGCGGAAAACAAAAAAGTCGGCGTCGGTCCGCCCGGTCAACCACCCCGACTAACGGCGTCAGTTCACCTCTCTGCGGAGGGGACGGACGCATCGCCACCGCCTCTGCAGCCGTGGGTTATCGCATCTAAGAAAAAAACATCTGCAGTGGGGAGGGGCATTCACGTATAAGAGCCGGCCCCCAGAAGGGCCGTTGCGTTACGCCGTAGCGTCCCAGAAGGCGGTGGCTGCAGAGATTAGCTTCAGTTCCCGTGCTTGGAGAGGTTTGATAACATGCCCTGTGGGAGGGCGGACCCCGCAGTAGTTATTTACTCCTGTCGGCACTGGGACAAAATTTCCGGCGCAAATATTAATAT
>NW_027124417.1:37964-43573 GCF_001457755.1 Trypanosoma equiperdum | reverse complement strand
AGACATCAGAGAACAGCAATGATTATATTGGCAGTCCTTGTACCTGCCATTATTCTCGTGGTTACGGCCGTTGCATTCTTCATAATGGTAAAACGAAGGAGGAATAACTCCCAGGATGTGGACACCGGAAAAGCGGAGGGTGGGGTTTCTAGCGTAAAAGTAGTAATGTAGACTCACCTTCACTCTTATACAAATGTGCAGGTTTTTTTTTAAACAGCGAGTGTAAATAAAAAAAAATAATAATGACAGTGAATTGAAAACAGCTGCATAGATCCGTGAGACAGGGAAGAAGTGCCGGCGACCTTTGCTTTTCTTTTTCCTTTTTTTCACTACTTTTATGGCCGTCCGTAAGGCGGTCTATAGAAAGGTAACGCCTTTCTGCGGAACGGTTTCCCACGCCGTAGTTGTTGTTTCCACCTTGCTCATCGTAAATGAGTGTTTCTACCGGAACTAACTGTCATGTAAACTATAAGCTTCTTCACCTCTTGCTAAACTAGGAGTTTCATGTTGCGACAATAAGCACATCCCTTGACGCACTCAGTGTTCTTTCCATACGGAAGTTGCCTGTGGTTTTCAATCTTTGAGAGGTATTACCTTGTTTGTGGAATGTGGACCGGAGGGCGGTGGCGGAGACTGGTACCGGAAGGCCATTTGGCACTGTGTCTACCTGGTGGCGTCGTAGGGGGCACCGGGTAACGAGGCGAGGGCGCGATGTGGAGTCGCCTTTTGGGTCATGGGGTTTTTGTTTTACCGGGAGACATGGCTCCTTTTTTCGTCCGCCTCCACCTGGACTCTTACTTCACGCTCTGCTTTCGCTTCCCATGTAACGCAAAGGCGCGGGGGCATTATGTACGATGCCGCAGGGGGCGGGTTGCTGGGCACATTCGTGTTCACATGACTGGCGCAGTTCCGTTAAGCTTAGAACGACCAACGCGGCTGGCATCTTCTCAAAAGAGCGTGGCGTTGGGGCGCTCCCCCGAATTTGCTCGGGAAGGTAATGCAGTACAATTTCTTCATCGTGACGAGGCGGGTTGTCTTCGGTCTCTTTGCTGGCTCACCGATGTGGGCGTACAGTCTCGTCCTTCCCGAGAAGTTTTTCGTGCAGCACTGACCTCTCTGGACAGGGAAATTTTACCACTCGTCAGAGCGCCGAAATGTAATGCCGTCGAAACTTCAGGAAGCCAAATCGTTACTACTTGAGGGTAAGGCGGCGAGACCCCTCTCCTCTGTTTTATTGGCTGTGGTTGCGTTTCCTCCACCACTGTTGGCGGCTTTTTTTTCCACTGCATCTGTGAGCCCATTTTTTCCCCTTAGCTCCTTCGGGGCGCCATGCTGCAGCTGGCGGTCGACAATTTCTGGCAACCAATCTCTAATCTTCTTTGGAAACGATTGTTGTGTAGCCCGCTAAAACCCTTCAGCGCGCTCTGTTAGCAGCGCATCTGCAGCTAAACATAACTCCTCTTTACAACTTTCGGTTCCAGCGCACGGAAGGTTAATTGCTTTTTCTGACATTTGGGAGCCGCACCGTGCATTTGTCTTCTCAGGCCTCTGAGGTTTTCGAGACGCAAAGCTGTTCCTCACCCCGGAGATATCACAACCACTGATGCGGGGATGGATCCCCCATGAGCACTGCTTTGAAGCTTGTCGAGGTCCGTTTTCCTTTTTCTTTTCGGACGGGTGCCTGAATTCCTGCATGTGGTTCCTAAAGTTGGGGAAGCGCTTATTGGCGCTGTGTGCCAGCGGTCATGTGTAGTTTGCGCATTCATTCGTCCCGTGAGCGAGCCCCAACGTAGCGGTGGGATCGTTGCAACAGAAGAGGAAGAGAAAGAGAGGTTGAAAGTCTATTCTAAGGCGGATATTGTTCCGCGTCTTTTCCCAAGAGCGTAACCCTCTGGACACGCATTGTGTACGATTGGTCTTTGGACGCGAAAGGGTACGTTCAGCAAGGCCGCTCATACGGAACGCCCAACCAAAACGTTCCTGTTTCCGTCAAACCATTATGGAAAAGAAATTGCCAGTAGTTTGAAAGCATTTAACCAATGCAACACTTCTCACTCTTTTTCTTGAGTCCCCGTCTTTTGGCGATATCTCCAATCTTACGCGGTGGTTACACTCGCACTTCCCCCTTTAATCCTTCAACCACACTGATTTTTCCTCTAATAATTATTAAGCACTACCTTAGCATAAGCAAGACCATCCGCTACCAGGGGTAAATGTGTCCTTGGCGACTTTTTCCCTACCCGCAGCATCCCCCCTTTTTTGTTTCAAAACCGACCCAAATCTATTTAAGGTAACGGAACAGCGCATCAGTATACGCGCATGTATATATGCCCCTTTTTAAAAATCCATTCCTTCTGCCGCTGACCGAACAACACAAGGGTAGGGGACCGGAAAAGAAAGAAAACCAAACCCTCCAGAGACAGTGGGGGCCTCTTTAACAGGGCAAGGCCGCTGTTTACCGCAATAAAATCCTCGAAACAAATTTTCCACGGAGAAGCTGCTTTGCCGCCTTGTGTCAGAAATGGCGGTGAATACTAGGAAGAAAAGAAAAAGATGTGATGGTGGGTCCTTTCCTCAGTTACACCATTTCCACTCTCCTTGGATATCCCTGAACCCTCATTTGATGTTGTTGTTGTGTCAGCAGGCACCCCAAAATCATCTCTTGGAGGGCCAGCCAAGCCCCGGGAACAAAACGAGGATCCCATAACAACAATAACAACGGAAGGAAGCAGGCAGCCGCTATGACCACTGTGTTCACGAGACTTTCCTGAAGTCCATAGTGTTGAAGAACCATGAACCGATTCGCAAACACGGCGCACCACGGGCAGCAGAAGACTTCCGTGCCCATACAACATTTTTCGAACCCATGACAAACACAGCATGAGCACTGGCCACACATACCACCAAAGCAGGTGTATTGTTGAAAGTCGCTTAGTAGTAGCGCTTCCCGTTGCGCATAAGCACAAAATATGGTACCAGCACAGGAACCCAAGCAAAAGCAGCAATCTTTACAAGGGGCGGTGATCATTCCTGTTTCCCACTCATTTTCGGACCCCGGCGCACCCGACGCTCCATCACCAAACCCTTGGCCGGGAGGAACGTACGTTGACTTGGGAGGTTGGGGATATCCCTGGCCTGGTTTTGAAATGTCAACTTCACCCACTACAGGTGCCATTTCAGTTTCCCTTCCCCCACTTGGGTAGCTTTGGGCGGGGTTTTCAGACATGCAGCGTACTCTTGATTTTAAATTACTAACCACTGGTTGTGCAGAACCCGTAAGTGAAAAAGGCGAAGCGCTTTTACCATTTTCAGCAGGGGCGAACGGACCAGTGGTTTTATTAAATTGCGACTGGAAGAAAAAGTGACGTCACCAACCCGCTGACGAAACGGCGCGCGGACTATTCATTCTGAGATGGTCCGGAATTACGCTGAATAGTAAAAACAGCGATGGCGTACCTGGAAACGGCGTGTGGGTGTCTGCAGCGCAGTGCGGATCAACACCGTGCGGTATCATGATATTCACCACAGTTCCAAACGAATTTATATAAGGGAGTGCGTATGGAAAAATCCGGCGCCAAGTTTACAGCATTCTAGACGGTGTTAAAATTGCCCTCCTTTTACACGTTGACACAACTGTGGTATCAGCATCACTTTTTATGGTTCCCTTTACTCCGCCACAAAAGCAACTGCGCTTCTTAATACCGTAAAACGTTATAACTCCTTCTCCTTTCTCCATTGTTTGCTACCTCCCAATCACATGCCACTAAATCGTGGCGCAACCTTCTCCCCATTTTCCGGTATGTCACTTCGCCACATCCAAATGAACTGGTACATTTTAATTTGTGGCGCCACATGTCTTTAATCAAATGTACCCATTGCTTCATTCCAAACAACATATGTGCACAAATACGTCCCTCCCTATTCGCGTTTGGCGACGGAAATGGCAATATTCCCTTCTTTTTTTTCTTTTCCTCAACACCAACACGCTCCACCCCGTAAGATCAAAATATTTCTTGTAAAGTCAAAACCATAATCCACCAGCTCCAATTGCTTTTACCGGTGTGGCGCCCGTCGTCTTTCCCCCCTCGTGAGAAGCGGCACCATCGGGGAAGTTTTGAGGGAGATGTGATGATATCGTGCATTTGAGCTTCAGTGCAAAGCGCAGAGCAGACAAACACACACGTAAAAGTGGTAAACATTGTTTAGAAATGAGACATCACTAAACCTTTCCTTTCTTTAGCGTTGGCACTTATTGAAACTTAAAACTGACAATACACCTTACATAATCCCTTTACGACTCCATTTCCCTTGTCGGCTGGGTAGTTTTTTTTTTTCCCCCTTTTTCCCTCTTTTTGGAAGCTTCATTCCTCTCACCTATCGGAGTGTTTCACCTGAATTAAGATGAGTAACCGGCATTATTCCTTCAGGTGTTCTGTGGAGTCCCTTAAACGGGATCCTATTATTATTATTATTATTGTTATTACAGTTAACGAGTCCGGATAAATAACTTCCCTTCATTGTTAGCGCACCTCGCTTTCCAACACTCAACTGTTGAGAGTTTTTTTTTTCTTTTCCATCCTTGAGGCTTTAGCGTGTTATGAAATCGGGTCCGCTCAAATTGCGAGGCTTAAATTACCATTTATTTATTTTGCCCCCGTGTATGCAATAACATGTGCAAACCACCACGTATAGCCGGATGGAAAAAAATAATAATAATAAAATAAGGCGACATTATCCGATAATTACGCACCATTTTCTCTTTACAATATCATTGGGAGTAAATTGTGCTCTCGTATGCGCGGCGAGATTACGAGACAATAGTGAAGTCAGAAAAAAAAAAAATAATAATAATATAAACATGTTTTACCGGCAAAAGAAAAAAACCGATTTAAAAGGAAATGTTTGTGCATCCCCTTACAGAAGTGAGGAATTGGGGGGGGGGAGGAATTGTTGAGTCCGGTTACTGTTTTTTTTTAAATTAAATTTAATCTAATTTAACTTTATTATCCCCCATTGGAGTAAATTCACCTTCAGGGTTACAAATATGAAGTGGAGGCGCAAACAAAAACATACCTCTGGTTGAAGTCCGCGACTGATACATTTATATTTGACCCCCACTTTTTTTTTTTAAATCCTGAGGAAAAAAAAAAACTCAATAGTCGCTTATAATTCAATACAAAAACCTTTTTTTTTTTTTTAAAGACGCGAGTTGCAACATTGCGGTTGCGCATGGAGAGGCTTCCAAAAGTTTGTTTGAGCTTACGGACGCGTGTATTTGTGGAAACTTTTGCATTTAAACTAAAAAGGAATAAATAAATAAATATATTTCTATATTTATATATTTGAGCTTATGTAAGCAATTACCTTTTTTATATTCATGTACAAATGGAGGGGAGAGGATGGAAGAAAAAAAATAAAAAGAGAAGAAAAGAAAAGAGAAAATACCTGTGACTAGTAATTAAGCAAAACGAACCATTCACAGGATCTGGTAAATTAAAATAACAGCAGAAATAGAAAGAAAAGGAAAAAAAAAGGAGGAATTAAAATGGGTTCGTGAAGTTAATCTACCGTCCTGTTGGGTTTCGCTGTTGGACTCAACCCTCACTGTT
>NW_027124417.1:37748-37954 GCF_001457755.1 Trypanosoma equiperdum | reverse complement strand
AAAAAAAAAAGAAAAAAAAACAAATACGAATAAATAAAAAAATTTTTGTACCGTTTAATTAATAAGCAGAAGTGAGTCGAAAACGTTCGCAAACAAACAAATAAAAAGATGAGAGAAGCGAAGAGGGAAAATTAAAAAAAAAAATCAAGAAAAAAAAGAAGAAAAAGGAAAAAAAAAGCCCCCATCCGCTTTTTCTCTCCCCGTTT
>NW_027124417.1:35115-37738 GCF_001457755.1 Trypanosoma equiperdum | reverse complement strand
AAACAAACAAATAAAAAGATGAGAGAAGCGAATAGGGAAAATTTTAAAAAAAAATCAAGAAAAAAAAAGAAGAAAAAGGAAAAAAAAGCCCCCACCCGCTTTTTCTCTCCCCGTTCCCCGTCACTAAACATTTCCGTCCATTCCGCATTCCATATGTATGAAATAAGCAGTTGGGAGGAGAGCGGGTTATGTGGAAGGACTTAAATAAAAATAAGTGAACGAATAAACATGCGAACCACCACCAAAGTTACTACAACCACAACCACAACCACAACCACAACAAAAAAAAACAACAATAAACCAAGGAGGAAGGAGAAAAAAAAAAGAGAAACAACAAAAACAAACAAACAAACGACATTGCCGTCGAAACCCCCACATGATAATTTGGGAAAATGTGTGCGAGTACGCGAAGGCAAAAATCCCCATTGTGTATACCCTCCTCACCTCCCGCTGTGATGCAGTACACGGGGTTAATCGATAAATTACAAAAAAAAATAATTAAGAAAACATAAATGAAACAAATAAACAAAAGATATAAATAAAATAAATAAATATATATGTAGGAGAGAACAGAAGTAAACACGAGAAAACAACAAAAACAACAACAATTTGGAACGTAAATCGACCGCGCCTTGTACATTTCATTTCAGCTTTACCGCCACTTGCATCGTCAGTTCCCACATGCGCATCTGCCAATTCGCACAAGCAGCCATGCAGGCGGTTAGCCGACCCTCCGTGCGTAAATCAACATGTCCTAACCCATCCGTGTTGAGTGTGTAATACATACATGATTGCTAAACGGACGAAAATGATAATAATAAAAATAATATTCAAACAAGTGGAAAATCGATGTTTTTCCTTTCCTTTACTTTCTTTTCTCTCATTTTTTTTCTCTTTTGTTGCGGTGGTCGCCCCCTTTTATTTAACTTAACACTCCCCTTCACCGGTAACTTTTACCAATTGGAGCCTAAATCAGCATTTCCCACGAGCGAAATTTTTGTCTTTCCACTGCAGCACCACGGGCGGAGGCGTTTCCGAGTTGTTGGGAAACAACTTCATTAAATATCCGTAATCCTTTTCCTTAATATGATGAACAACCATAGTTTTTTCTGTAACCACCTTTGACAAACGCCTCCTTAAATGACTAATGTAGTGGCATCTACCAATATCAGCCGTCACAAGATCGCTATATCCCACCTTTTCCCTTAACGTCACGGCCACCATCACATCTTCATTAAACATCGCCATTTCACGGAAATCTTCTATGTTACTTTCCGAATAAGGTGTATTTACTAAACGCTCAAGTGGACTGTAATTTACTACACCATCTGCAACATCTCGTGATAATGTAACACAATATCCTGCTATAAATGGAACCCATCTGTCTACGAAAACTTCAGGTGTTAGGCCATACCAACCCATGTATAAACGATATTTTGGCATTAATTTCAGGCTAGATAAATAATACGGAACTCTAATGAACAAATCATCATCGGCCTTCATTATATACGTTGCAGTTCCAAAAAAATTCGAGGCGAATTTGAGCCACAAATATGTCTTTTTGCTCATTACCAGTTCCACCTCATTTCCCCAACTTTGCAACTCGCCGATTACCTTACCATTTGTTGAGGGTACATCAAACGTTGGGAGCACAATAATATCATGATTTTTTTGTGCCTCAGCCCTCACGGAATCGGAGAGGATGAAATCATTTCTCTCATGAGGGGAGAGAAGATATAATGGTATAAGATCGCCTGCGAAATCATTGCGTCTCGTGGCAACACCACCATATGTCCAACATGTGGATCGTTGCAACCCACGCCTTCTAAACCGCTCCTTGTTGTCTATTGAAGGTATGCCAGCTGCCACAAGATATTTGGAGCTCTCCCAGATTTTAATAGTTTTCTCGGGGACAAGTGTCAGGTACTCGTCATTATCGACTTCGGTTAAGTGCATCTGCTGACGCCTCTGCTGGAATGTTAGTTCTTTTCGTTTGGGTTGTTTATTTATCCAAGCTATGAATAGTACAGCAAACACAAGAAAAACAACCAATACGATGCGCTTCCTTCGTGTGGAGCCCACCATCTGTAAACCCTTCGACACCATTTTCCGGATCGTATACCTAAAACAAGAGATTAAATAACAGCAACAATAATAATAACAGCAATAATAATAAAATCATCACATAATGATTAATTGTGGTGCCGCTACAGAGTAGAGGGTATTATTTCCACCAACACCTCACCGCCTTACGACTTACTTTCGGGGAGGGAAAACTGGGGAAGGGGGTTAGGAGGCGGGCTAAGCACCTCTTTTTTGTTTTGTTTTGTGTTTTTTTTTTTCGATACGGACGAACTCCTTTTTGCATCCCCACATATGAGGGAGACCACGCTGCGTGAGGTGGAGCGTATAAGTAAAAAAGTAAAAAAATAAATAAATAAAATAATATATATATATATACCATTGACGCCTAATCGTTTCCCCCCTTCCCCAACTCAGCAACCTTTCCTCATCTCCCCCCATTCACGTAAGTGAGTTGTAACAGCCAATTTGCGGAAACCTCCACTTATACGTCCAGATAAGTTACACCAGCCATAGAATGGGTCATTCTCACAACATGGTG
>NW_027124417.1:29724-35105 GCF_001457755.1 Trypanosoma equiperdum | reverse complement strand
ATATATATATATATATATTCATTTATATATACATAAATATATGTATACGTAAGTCCGCTTTTATATTATAGCTGGGTCTCGTGCTCCCGGTTGCGGTGGAGCGATTTGTCCCTTCTTCCTTCCCTTACATAAACTCTACACGTGAATGAGGGGGAATGACCGCCCAAAGCATGAGTTAGTGTGCAACACGGCAAATGTGGATGATGTTCCTCACTCACTCACGCATGAGCAAGAACACACACACACAAAAAAAAGAAAAATAAATAAATAAAAGCAAGGGATATAGAAGGGTATTCACGCCACGCGCACATTAAAGCGCTTACATATATTTGTGCATTTACAAGGGACTTATTTTATTGGCATCTACGAACGGGTACCATTTGGAGGTTCCAGCTTCACAAACACTGGGTTGTAGGGGCAGACACTTACTTTCACTTTTCGCACAATGGGGACTTCCCCCCCCTCGTAAGTACTAATGATGATCATGGATGCCCAAAGAATGAATTGGCGAGGCTTGAGCTAATACACACACATACACATACACGCACACACATACCTATATATAATTATATATGCAAATATATATATATATATATACGTATATATATTGTGTATACAATGTGAACAAGGGTAGCGAGAGAGGGCGCTTGGACCCCTCGCCTATAGCAACAGCCCTCAGTTTCACATCATGCTTTGATAAACCTGTTCGAATAAGCACTACAGCGACTGCCACGTCCTTTACGTGCCCTTCAAAAAGCTCAGGTAAGCCGCAGTTACTGGACTTCCATTTGCCGCTTTTCATCGTTGATGGCCACCCTTTCTTTCCCTTTTCAACTTATAGGGCGATCACTTGCCTTCACATGAGCGCAGACAAGGCAAACGGAACTGTGCATGTGACATACCAACCCCACATGAGAGCCAGAAACCAATCCCGTGCAATGAGCGGTGCTCGCAGTCTGTCATAGCGCATCCGTATCATTGCCGTAAGCAAATATGATAGCGTGAAGGCTGTTACAGCAAGAATAAACGGTACAACAAATGGTACCAACTCCCTTGCTATAAGTCCATCGCAGCAACTTTGAGGTAACACTCGATCCCATCGTGGCAACCACAGAACAGGGGAAACACCGCACAAAGCAAGCGCCAGAGAAGGCCATCGGACTTGTGTAGAAATGTTGACAGGGTCTGACACTTTGATTGAGAATACCTGAGGCGGTTGGCGCTTCACGCACGCCACGGCCACTGTAAACAATCGCAACGCGGTGAACTCCAGCAGCAACGTATTGAAGAGCATCTCAAAGATGAATATTTCCACTGCCATCACAGTGGAAACAACCAGCCACCAGTCATACGGCAAAGAAACGGCTGAGGTAAGAACGAATAGAGTGTATATAGCGGCAAAGGAGGAGCTAAGAGTTATTTTCACCCCAACTGGTGTCGTCTCCGGCATCACGGCGGCTGACAAATACCATAACATCCGTTCGATGACAACCAACAATAGTGGATGGAAAATATGTTCCATTCCCTTGTCAACCTTGATAGGCGCAATAATGGGTGGCGACAGCAACGGAAAGGCATCCAATAGCATGAAGGGTACAACTAATCTGAAACACCCGTGATATTTCGCTACCGCCGCTAGCGGGGCACTCAATGCCAGCACAAGCCCAGCGTCGTATATGAAAGCCAGTTTATCTGGACGGACAACTCGTGTATCCAAAACGGAAAACGAACCGAAACGTATCAGCACGACTACCCAGAAGATGATGTTGGAAGCCAGGGTAGACAAAGCTGGAGGAAGATCCCACCGCAGAGCCCGCGTCGGTGCACTTTCATTGCGCGTACCGTAAGGCTCGCTTACCTCAAAATCATCACCGGCAACATTGTCGTGTGCGTGCTGTGAAATGTCATCTGAGGTGACGTAGCAGTGCATACGAGCGAGCCGCCGCTTCCGTTCACGATCCTCGGTGATTGAGTTTATGGTTAAGAAGAACAAGGCGGTCGGGAACAATGCAAATGGAACGTACACGTGCAAACCGTACGTCACGACATACTTTAACACATCTGTCAGGAGGCACGGGCACCTCCCCTCTGCATTGCAAAGCTTGTTCTCTTCGTGGTGAAGGTCGTTAAATACTAAAAACAGCACGTTTATTACCGAGGCCAAAAGTATTCCATACAGTATGAAGACGACGCTGCTTGAGTGGTGTAACCCCGGGTCATGCCGATCCCCATCGGGGTTACTTTGAAACCCATAAGCCTGGTAAAGTGGCTTCCTACCACGCAACTGCCCATCGTACATGACAATACCTGATAATGTCGGCTGCAACTTTTGCGCCTGCTGCATTTCATCCACACTCGCAGTGTTTCTGTAAGGAGATCCCAATTCACTAAATGAGGGGAACACTGGCATGTCAAGTGCCTCGCCGGGTGTGTTGGTTAACACCGAATGTAGTGACGCCTGTGCAAAGTCCGTGCCGCTGCTCCAAACACGCGACGTGTTTACCCGCAGCGTCAGGTCGTTTGGTGAAGCGCATGCCATACCCTTCCGGTCAGCCCGGTCGGGGATACTCACTGGTGACAAGTCATGAGATGCAGTTGGCCTGTCTGCTATCGGTGGTTGCTCCGACATGCTGTTCAATGCGATATCAAGCCGTGAGCTGTATAATGAAAGAGGTCCTCCACTGTTTCTATACAAGCCAGCTATGAAATCGGCAGGTTCACTCCTGTTTTGATCAAATTGTGTTTCCAAACTTCTGTGATCCTCGCTATGGCTGTATCGCTCGACCCGGTAGTTCCCCATTCTATGATAGTCGCAAAAGCTTTGCCCGCTCCTATGCACGCTACTGTAAACAAGGGAGTCATCTATTCGCACGCAGTCATCCTCGTTAGAACGCCTGTTTGCGGTAAAAAAATCGTTGGGAGTCTCCATCAGAGCATTTGAACCGAACAACCGCTCCTCCAAGGGTTGGGAATAACCGGACAGCCTCGCCGACCTCGCGCACGATGGCGTAGCTTCATCTACTCCGCGCGACTCCTTCTCTCCATGGGGCCACTTGTTACCCGCTTCAGATCCTGTTTGAGCCCCGCTGTGATTTTGTTTTTTTTTTTCTTCGTGATGTTGCGTTCCATCACCCACGTGCATGTGGGCTCAATGTTAGCCTATGATGGATAAGGGCTTTCCTCCCTCTTTTCCCTCCTCCAGAGGGGAGGGAAACTGCGAGCGTGCGTGTAGACACACACGGGGCCGGCCTGCCAAACGAGGTAGATGGTAAAGACGTCCTCTAGAAGGACGAGGAGGTAATTATTGTTGAAGAACCTTCAAAATAATAATAATAATAAATGAGCACAAAGAGGAGAAAAAATAGAAAGAGACTATGTGGGCAAAGAATTGGAACATATATTCCACCATTCAACTGCGGCAGATCCTACCACCATGCAACGTATACAAATATAGGGAGAAGACATACCACGGTAACCGTTCCTTCGGTCACCGCAACTTACCTACGTGTAGGCGAGGTTTGATCAAAAAACGGAGCCAGACAAGTCCAAACTGTTGCTGGGCGAATCCCACCAGTTCATGTGATTAACTTACTCACCCTTCTTGCGCTCGCGGTGAAACTGCTTCCGTTGTGCGCGCATACGCATGATTTCCTTTTGAACCCTCGCAGCTTCAGTCATATTTGACCATAATTGCTCACCATGTGGGGCCGTCTCCGCAGCCGAATTCGTAAGTGATTGCCGACCCTTCTGTTGTTCTATCCATGCAACTCGCCGCAGGTACGACCGCACGGCGTCTCCACCAGTTCCTTCCGTCCCGGCAACTACTTCACTACGACTCATGATGGATTCAGCCATAATTTCCCACTGCAACCGCTCTTCCACTTTCCCACTCCCAGCCACACCCCTGCTGGAGTTCTGATCGCCCCCGGGCGCTTTTTCCGAGCCGCAGGAGCCGTTGTTGTGCGCACCCGCTGAACGCATTCCCCCGTCTAGCGGCTTGCGAATAGCTTCCAATATCAAGCGGTCCTCCTCCTTGTGATGGGGGAATCCACGTTCCACGCCGCTATCATTTTGTGTCGTCTTTCCCTCTCCGCCTTCTGCGGTATCGCGACCACCTTTTTGGCTGTGGCTTACCGTTCCATCTCTATTTTTTGCTTTCTTTCCCTTCTCATTGTCATCCGTTGTCTCCTTTTCTGGTGTTTTGCTTTTTTGAGCTGCACTTCGCAGCGCAGTTTCTGACTTACGGAGTTCGTTCTCCAACAACGTGAGGAAACTTAATTGTGTTGGCAGCGCTACCCTGTCGTCTATTGACCGCAGAAGTGCTCCGCCATCGCCATTTGACGGCTCATCGTCAGTCCGCTGCCGTTTTTGCGGGTTGCTAAATATCACACCGCTGCCGTCCATTTCCGCTGAAGTTAAGGAATAAATGCGATAAACATCAGATCCGTAGCACAACAGATTACATTCCGCCCGCGGGTCATCTGGGGTTTCCTGGGCGTATGCGCGTGCTTTGGCGAGTAGAGGAAACTTTCGAAGCAGCAGTTGTGAGCCAACTCGACTCCGCACGTCACCTGAGGTGTCAGTTTCCCCTCCTAATTGTGGTGTTGCACTCATTCGTTTCCACACCAGCGCCACCGCCGCTACTGCTTGCGTGCTCCCTAAAAGTCCATTGAAAAAGAAAAAAAAAGAGAAACAAAGACGTGAAAAGGAGTCGGTTGGTGGACGATGAGGGGGAAAAGAAACGCCACAACCGATGCCATACACCTTAGGGACTTGTATAGTTACCGCAGTGCAGTTCTCCAATAATTTCCAACAAAGAAAGAAAGAAAGGAACCATGACAAATTACAATCTCACGAAGAGAGGTGCAGATTAAAATTGCTCCCCCGCACTCATACTTTTTTTTATTTTTTAAATTCTTTCTCGAATGTCCATACACAACTTGCGTTGAAGGAGGCAACGCACAAGACATTGAGACTGTGTTTTTGTTGCACTTTGCCCCGCGGTCAATAAGCCCCGACATTTTGTATAATATCCCTATCTTCTCTTCTACTTTTTTTTCTTTTTAAATACCTTTTGCCGATGTTGTTTCGACGTACTCATTCTTCTGTAAAGGGCGGGATGCCGATCTCGCGCCAATCCGCCAGGAGGTTTCCCTCCGACCCGAGTCCCATAACGCCGCTGAGGCCTCCCGTGGCAGTCGCTACAGCCGCCGCCCGTCGCATGCCTAAAGTTGGCGGGAGATTTGCAGGGAAGGCGAAACTTGAGGGATCATCGAAGTCAACGAGTAACTCCAACTTGGGTTGTTGGATGGTAAGCGTAGCATCCTCTAAATACCAGCGGCGATGAATGTAACGGGAGTCCCTGGAAACCATCACGACCT
>NW_027124417.1:24727-29691 GCF_001457755.1 Trypanosoma equiperdum | reverse complement strand
TTTTTTTTTTTTTGTGTGTGTGTGTGTGTGCGGACCCTTTTCTACTCCTCTGATTTTCTATTTAAGAAGCCTTTCCGTTGCGATCTCTGTAATGGAGTTACGCTTGCAAAAACTTCTATCGACGGCACATGCAACGGATTACGTGAATGCGGAAGGAATGCCAACATAAGAAAGCAACATAAATATATGAATGCTGGGAAAATGCATATAGAACGGTAGCCCCGCTGCGGAGCTACAAACAAATTATAGGCGCCAGCGGATACACAAAACGTCGCAGCACTTAAATATCTCGGCTATCTGACGGTGCCCAATTCCGTCTCTTTTCCCTCTCGTTTGCGGCAGCGAGAAAACAAAAAGTCATGGGAATAGAATACACCCTGGAGGAATCCTGCGCCGCCTAAATACAAAGCCGCTCCGCTCAATGACGAAGAGGGCTAATGGTAGCAACGGATGGGAACGGATTTATGCGAATTGGTTGTCCAGTGGCATGCGCCACTCCACAGGACCGGGCACATCATATGAGGGTAATTCAGTGTAATGTAACAGAAGGGGAAGGCAACATAACAAAAAAAAGGAAGAAAGTACACCATGTACCTTACAACAAATCCAACTCCCTCCACATTCTGAGGCCAATACCCATTTCCCCATGGGTACGACATTACGGCACGCGCCCGAAAAAAAGGGAAAAAATTGCTGCAAAAAGAAAATAGCAGCATCATACGGTCCGGCTCCACTTCACTCAAAACGGAAAAATAGTTAGGGTGAAGAAATCGGTTTGTATGAACAACATACGTGAGCGTATACATATATATATATATATATATATATTGCACAAACGCTGGTCTCGCTCACACTCGTTTCAATTCGACATCAATCGAACTGATCTTATTCATACCGCACCCACCCCTGCACTGTGACATTATCCTTTTCACGTACGGTACATGCCGTGCCATTGGGATTACATGACAAGTTAAGCACACGCGAGTAATTATGATACGGGCCTGGCCATGCTGCGTTTTCCCAGTTCTGTTCCGCTACAAACATACGATCCCCTGTCACACCCGCAACAACGGCAACATGACCGTATGGAAAACCATTGGGTTGCCGTGGGTAAATCAACAAATCCCCCACACGCGGCTTAGAGTTTGCAGATGTTGCATTTCCGTTATGATATTTGAGTAATGGTTTCCGCTTTTGACCATTGAGCAGTTGAACATCTTTAAGATCCCAAATGTCAGCTGCTCCATCTACAGAACCAAAAGTGGCTGGTTGTGGTGTACCTCGAAGCATCCAATACCGTCGGGCATATTCCACGCATTGCCACTTTAAGCCGCTTTGGTAACTGGTTCCAGCCACTGTGACGTTGTTATACGTAGTGGTATTCTCTGTTGCACCACAGTTGCTGTAAGAGAAGACGCCCTCATGTGCGCCAAGAATAGCACCGACTGGATTGAGGCAATGTTTTTCCACTTTGCCGCTGCCTTCGGGGTAGCGAATGCCAGAGTAAAGCACGCCAAAGGCAATGAAAGAAATAAAAAGAAGAACGAGTACGCCAAATGTCCAAGCGAATATCGCCTGGGCAATTGAGCATAGGCGTTTTATACCACGCTTCCGGTTGTTGAAAGAACCATTAATGGCTCCATCATTGGTTTCTGGGACATCGTGAGGATCTTTTTCGTTAGATGAAAGTCGATTAGTCTTCGATGTTACCGCTGGCTCTCTTTCCATGCAGTTAGCTTATTTTGCTTCCCTTTTTTACTTTGACTCCTCTTTACGTCACCAATGGGCAGGGCGTCTTCTTCCTTTAGGTGAGAATTAATTTGCCGCTGCGGTACCGCGTTGAAGAAGCGCGCTGTAATATGTTTAAATGAGTAAAAATGACGAACACAATCTAAGAGAGTGTGCTGTGGCACTTCAAATACCCTTGTTGCTTTTGTTTTTTTTTTTTTTAAAAGCTTGTAATGGTTGTTTGGTTACGTACGCTAAGTCCTTAGTGATCACTTAGGTGCAGACAATCAGAGATGGGCGGTGCACCACAGCCGAGTTAGTATATATTTTATCCTTAATTGCGAGATTCTAAAAAAGAAAACAACAACAGCAGCAGATGTGTGACTGAGGCACAAGAGATTGAAAGGAAAGCCACATATTGCGTCAGAGTCATTGACAAAGGGGGGGGGAAGGGTAGCAGGAGATCTATAACGGAATCAACTCCCGTTATTTCCCCATGCATTTTATTTTATTATTATTGTTGTCGCTGTCGTTACTATTGACGCCATCAAGAAGAGCAGTGGAAAAACACATGTGCTGAAGTGAAGACGATCTCAATAGAACTAATTCTAGCGGCAGAGAACAGTATTTACCCATCTGCAGTGATATCATGGTGAACAAGGGGGTAAGAAGAAAGCTCTTCCAACGTTTCACACTCGTAAGCCCCTTCCGTTCTGCTCCTTCTTTATCGCTGCTTGCAAAAGACAAAAATAAACCAACGACTATTCATTCTGCATTATTTTCTTATGTTTAAAGTTCTTCTTTCGGTATTACACGTTCGTGGGCAAATATCAATTCCACTTACCCCATAAGCTGATCACGCACACACTCACGACTCATCTCCAACCCTGAGCGTCATTGCAGAAGCAACTGCGTGGCTGACCGATGGACCGAATCCCCGCACCGGGATTTCCCTCGGATGCGCGGTGTAGAAACTCATGCAAAAATTATCTTTTATCCCCCCCCTCATATTCCCCGAAGCCGTGTCTACAGTTTTAACAGCTCTCTTCCACTTCGCGTGTTATTTTCACACGTCGCCACGGTGCACGTTTTATCACTGTTCAGCACCATCCACCATCTTCTCAGTTTCCTCCTTGCCCTCATGAACTTCCCCAACTGGCGTTGTTCCGAGGGCCCGCTTCGCCAGCAGTTGCTTCTGAACCTCCTCAGGCAGTTGGCGAAACCAGTAATCAAGAATGCCTTTAGAGAACCTAACAATATGAGGTGGAAAACCATCAGATAGGAATTGGCCCACAGCCACCCCAATCTTGGTGCCTATAAGTTGTTTCAGGGTAACGTTTGCACTCGCCAAGGAGGAAAGTAAGGAAACAATACGTTCCTCGTTTGCGATGCTAACCTCAACAACGTCACCGTTCAGACATTCCATGTACGTCTCTGTAAGTTCCTTCCCTGTAGTTTCTAAAGTTGCGTTCGTCACATCATGACGGCTCTTGCGCAGCATATCCACAACATAAGCTACGTCGTCGTCTGCAGATGCGGCAGATCCTTCCCTTCCCACAGTGTCGTACGTTGCATTAGGGAGGTCTCTATCATCTTCACGGCCTCGTTTCCTTTCGGTACGTTTGCCGTACTCATCATCACTGGAGCCACCAGCGAACTCGGACTCGGAGCTGTCGCCACCAAAGTCCCTCAGAGTCTTGATTTTTCGCTTTTTTCTGTGGCGCTGCCCACTTTCCTCACTTTTTGTCTCCTTCCTTGAGATGTGATGACGTCCTTCGTCTTCTTTCCGCCTCTCTTCCACATGCTTTGATGCACCCCTTCTTAACGATAGTTTCCGTCGTTGCGGTGCTTCAACCGCTTTTTGCTCTCCGCCGTCGGCGAATTCCGTTTTTACACCTCTAACCCTCCGTTCATTTGTTCCTCCAGCTTGTGCCTTGAGTTGTTCTTCATATAGTTGTATCGCCTCTTCGATTGCGACCGCGCAGCTCGCGTCTAGCTTTCCTTCTTCCATCATTCCCTCATCTCGATCCGGAAGAAAATATCTAATTTGCCCCTCATCTTCGCTGTTGGCGGCTGAGAGAGTGAGGGAATCGCGAGGAAGACAACAAACCCACACGTCTGACCCCTCAGGCAGTGTTATGTCCCTGACCTCGTCGGGGTCCATGACAAAACCCGGCCACCAGGGGAATCGATCCTGTTTCAACCACACAAGGGTCCCTGGAGCAAATGATGGAATCATTTTTTTTCTTTTCCCCCCGTGGCTGGATAGGTTCAAAATGATGTCCCGACTGGTGAGCACATGTTTTACCCGATAATTGTAATATATATATATATATACGTATACGTGGTGGGGGGGGGGGAGGTGAGTAAAGTATGAGAGGAAAAAAAAAGAAAAAAGGACAAAGAACAGAGGAGTTGAGAGACACTGACTTGTGAAAAGTAAACTCAAATAAAGCAGGATGGGACCAGGAACTGGAAAACGTGCAGGGGTAAAGGGAGTTAATGTACTGCTCCACCTCGTTATTACGCCCTTGTTGTTATTTTCCGTTTAGTTTATTTATTTGTAGGGGGACAAACAAAACAACGTGCTATAGGGAGGGTGGAGATTTCCACCGGTCTACAGTAGTGTGACAACAAATCGCACGGATATAAGTAGAAAAAAAAACTAAAGAAAATGAAAGAAAGCTCGCAAGGGTGGAGATTTTTAGAAATACGGTAATAGCATTGTTGGCTTTTCTTTTTCTCTTAACCTCTTGTTTGATGTACAAACACTCGTGGGGGTTCATTTACCTTTTGAATTCTTTCTGTATTTCCCCTTCAATGCGTGCTAATATATTTAAGAATATATTTCAATTGAAGAAGTATTCTTTCTCAGAATCCACTCCACCATCCCCCACCTTTGGCTTCGGCTTTGGTCTCGTCTTTCTTTTTTTTTTTTTGTAGCCTTCATGTATTTACATATTCCCTTCACTCGGACGCTTGATCTGGCCTTTTTTTTTCTTTACGTTTTACTCTACTTCCCCTTTTAAAATTCTTTGCAAATCAATATGTTGCTTCCGGCTCCCTCTTCGTCTCTTCCTCTTTTTTTTCCGTTATTTCTCTTTCAATGTTATAAAAGGAAATAAAAAATTCACAAGGCGACTCCACCGTCGACATGATGTACTGAAACACGTAGACATCTGAAGATAAGGAATAATAATAGTAATAATAAAGGCGAAGAGTAAAACACACGCACA
>NW_027124417.1:23283-24717 GCF_001457755.1 Trypanosoma equiperdum | reverse complement strand
AAAAAAAAAGGTATAAATCAATACATACATTTTATGTGTGTACATGCCACACGTAAAATAAAGAAAGAAAGTAAAAGCAAAAACGTGCATTTGGTGCGGCGGCAAATGGGAACAACAAAAACAACAAAAGAAAATTGCGTAAAGGATACTCGTGGGGGCTTCGCTGTACGGGGGCAGAAGGAAACCCAGTGGCATAAAACTTATATATATATATATAAATGTATAATTATTTATTTATTATATTTCCTTCAAAGTTTCCCCCTCTGGCGTTTCAATCTTGCTTTTGGTTCTTATCCCCATTCTCATTTTCACTCTCCTCGCTTTCATTTTCCCCTTTTCTTCTCTTCTCTTTTTTTTCCTTTTCAAATTTAAGCTTGCTTTTGTCTCTTGAACTTAGCCGAAGATACGTTACCGTAAATAATCGCCTGAAAAAGATGTTAAAAAGCAAATTCTTCTTTCCGTCCTTTTTTTTTTGAAAAATAAAACAAGCACATCCCTGTTGACTTCTTTTCCCTTCACTTCTCTTTTAGACCGCATAAAGTAACTCCTCTTCCGTTGGGCGTAAAACAGAATATGAAGAGAAAAAAAAAGAAGGTGAAGGTGAAGGTAAAGGAAGAAACAGGGTACTCAAGAAAAAAAAAACGCAAAAAAAAAACTACAAAAGCAAAATCAACGGCAAAGCAGTGTTTTTCCTTTTTTTTTGATTCCTTCACCGCATTTCACATTCTCTTCTGGTGACAAACTGAGGCTCAGGCTCCACCATAAGAGAATATGAAAAAAAACATACAAGAAAAAAGAAAAAAATAGTAACGGTAGATAAGTAAGTGACGCCAAGTGAATTAATACATATATCCTGATCGGCATTAATTTACTTGGCATTATTCGTTAAACAGCACGTGTGCTCATAAAAAAAGAAAAAGAAAGAAAAACATCGGTGCAAGATAAGTAAGGACAAATGCAATGATACGCACGGTAGTGACAAGAAGAGAATTCAACTGTAAGAATAAAGAAGAAAATTGCTTCGTGCCATATTGAATGATTTTCCATTTCCATCTCTTCTTCTTACAGTTGAATTCTCTTCTCTTTTTTTTCTTTTCCTTTTTTTTTTTAAACATAAAAGTTACGTCATCATTACGACCATCACCCTTCATCTGATAAAGTTTCTGGCGTCTTTTTTTTCCCCCTTCTGTGCGTCCCATTTTACCACCTCACCTACTGTTTCACGATATGGTGAGATTCTACATTTTCATATCGTATCATATTTCATATTTCCTTTATTGCCTCACATATAAATACAAAAATATGTTAATACAAATATATAAACATATGTTTGTTTATGCATTTATTGTATGACATCACAAACACTTGTGACTAACAACAACCACGACTACAAGAAGAATAACAGCAACTACAACAAAAAAAATGCCAGAAACT
>NW_027124417.1:1295-23261 GCF_001457755.1 Trypanosoma equiperdum | reverse complement strand
TTTTTTTTTCTTTTTTCTGGTGACCTAACGCCAATTTCCCCCACCATTTTGTTACCCCTTCCCCCACCCTTATAAATTAATATATAAATATATATCTATATCTATATATTTGTATTAAAAAATGTATTTTATACATATTTATGCGTAAGCTTTCCGTGTTCATCCGTACAAACCACCACAGACATATATAGATAGATAGATAGATCATGTTTCAATTGATCGCGCAAGAGGAACATAAATTGTAGGCAACAATGAAAGTAGGGATTTAATGGTTATAAGTGAATTAATAACCAAATAAATGAAAACCATATGAATAAATATGTATAAAATACATTTTTAAATACAAATATATATATTTATTTATAAGGGTGGCGCACATGGCTCAGAAGAGGCAAGTGAAGGAATGCCTCAAATGTACAACAAAAGGCCGACGTTGGGTGAATTGCGGGAGGAAAAACAAAAAAAAGGTTGAAAAGCGTAGAGACGATCAAAGCAGTTGGGTGACCATAAAGGCAAGAAAAAGTATATCATTAAATGATGTGCACAGTCAGACACACACACACACACACACACGCATGTGGACAGATGCATATATAAATATAAATAAATAAATATATATATATATACACAAAGGTAAACATACATGTCCGTACAACAATAATGATAGTGTTTATGATAATAATTAGTAATATCATAAAGGGAATCACCTCCAGCAACAATAATAAAAGGGGGAAGTGATACTGAAATTTGTGGTGGTAGCAAAGATGGTAAGTAACAAAAACAGCAACAATAAAAGTAACGATGCCGACCGCCTTCGACGTTATGAAATTGTGCCGAAAGTTACGAAGCAAATAAGAGCATTGCGCCACAGTGGTTAAAAATAAGTGAAAAAAAAAAGGAAGAAAGCAGAGATACGGTGCGAGCTGAATAAATATATTAATATATTAATATATATATATATATATTAATTAACTATATGACGGTCCATTCGAGAAAAATATACTTTCCTATTGTATTTATTTAATACACATTGAGACGCAAATGTACCATTTCTGTTATTTCTCTCCTTTCTTCTCTCAGTTTTTTAAAAATCCTGTCATTTTCTCCGTCCCCCTCCCCCCTCCTCTTCTTTTTTCCTTTCCGCACAGTAAACCTTCACGATTTCAAATAAATTGTGCATGTCGAAAAAAAAAACCAGCAAAATATAAATGGAAATGGGGCCGCCCGTAGTGCTGAGTTTTCTATATGACACAAATGTTTCTTCCCCTCATTTCCATTAAAAAAAATTTTTTTCCCACCCTTCCCGCAAAGACTCGGCCCTCTCTCTTTTTCTTTTTCTCATTTATTCGAACTATTTCACATTTCCCTCCGGTTGCTCACTCGCTTGCACCATTCTAGTGATGACTGTTTATTTATTTATAATAATTTTTTTTTTAATTACAAAAAAAAACATTCATTTATGTATATTTTAAAAAGGCTTTTGAAGGGGGCCGTCACAAATGATCAATGCAGTTTTCCCTTTTTTTTTAAAAAAAATCACTAAACAAAGGCAGAAAAACATTATTTTTTTTTTCCCCACTCGGTCCAGTAACTCCTCAATAAAAGTTCAGACGGATGGGGGCACACACTTTTCAACCGAGGAAAGTGAGTAGGGTTGGGGTTAGGGTTAGGAGGAGACAACCAAAAACAAAACTAAACAGGACAAAGGATCTTACAACTGAAAAAGAATAATACAAAACAAAACAATAACCGTGGCAAAAAGAATTATCCAAAACCTACAAGCACATAATTGTGAAGGACAGGGGGGAAAAAAAAAGGAAACAAACGAACAAAGACAAAGCACAGAAAAGGCTCACATTTGTTTCCCCCCTCCCTCATATCGGTCAAAGAATCGTTTCCATCTATTCGGCGACACCTTTCCTCCCAAACAGGTTGCGCCCCCTTTTTTTTTTCTTCCCCCCCTCCGCCCCCCTTTTTTTTTAAATACTTTCCCCTCCCCCGGAGTACAAAGCTGTTTTCACATTTTGCAATCTCCTTGTCTTCTTTTTTCTCGTTTTCGTAGATTTTACCTATTAAATTCACGAGTATTCGCACCTTTTTTTCTTTTCTTTTCTTTCCCCTCCCCTCTGCTCCGTGCCCCACCACCAATTTTGTGTTTGTTGTAACCATTTTAAGTACAAGGTCCATATGGAGCTGATTATGGCGAAGCGTCACATGATTAACATAACATTAATATGGCGACCTCCATCGGCAACTAATTCTCTGACCAATTATGTTTGCACTTAATGCACTTAATAAATTTAGTTGTCGGTTCATCCGCTGACCGGATCTGTAGTTCTCTCCATTCACATTCCCTTCCGTGACACTCCGGGCATTCAAAAAGTGAGGTGGTATGCAACAGCGACCGCTCGGTTTCTTCCAAGTTTCTTAGTTTCTCCGTAGTTCGGCGCTCTGCGTCCTCTTTTTCCTCTTGCGTCATTAGTTCCCAGCGACTGAGTTCGAGAAAATCCTTTCCACTCAGCTCCCCCATCGCCAGCCTGCGCCGTATTTCTGATAACCCCGGTTTACTCAAATGCTCCAAAAGATACATGCGGTCCTCCGATCTTGTTACCTCAGCGCATATTTTTTCCGCTACAGATCTGAGATTATCACTTCTAACACTAAAACTATGCGGATCCCCCGGTTGGAGAAGCAGCTTCTGCACCCGGTCAACAAACTGTGGTTGTGCCCCTCCTCCAATAGTAATTGGGTTGCCCACGCTTTCACTTGTTGACGGTGTTGCCACATCCCGTTCCTCCCTCGTTTGTGAACTGGAAATGGTTCCCCGTCTTTTGTTATGGCGTGCACCGCCGCTCCGCGCCGTCCCCCCTCTTTTTTTGGCTTCCTGCTCGTACTTGTTGTACTCTTCAATTGCTCTCACAGTTTCCTCCGGTAGTTTGGCTGTCCAAGCGGAGATGATACAAGTAGCCAGGCTCCTTTGTTCTTCTAGATCCTTTTTTGACAAGGCCCTTGAAACCGACACACCAATTTTTGTGCGCAAAAGCTGCCGGAGTGTAACACTGACGCTCGCAAGTTTCAAAAGCGTGCTGGTAAGCAGAGCCCCGTCGCAGTTATCAGTGGCTTCATCAATATCTTTTTTCCATTGCACCAGTGCGTCGTCCGATGCGGGGGATAAGTGAGAGCCGGTACTCCTCTGTCGCATCCGGCTCACCTCACGGCTGCGTTTGCCCCCTGCAGTTTGCTGAGTGGCATTGTTAAGCGAACCCGCTCGCCCGCTTGTCGAAAACGCCCTCTGTGATGTTCCCCTCGGCGCCGTATTTTTTGAATGAGTCGGCTCAAATCGCAATGCGTTGGACTCCTTGTCCTCCTCTGCGTTACGAATAGCTTGCAGAAGATCCTCATTGGCGGTGACGGCTTTCTCAGATGAGGGCTCAAAAAATGTAATGGCGGAGGAGTGGCTGTCAACATTTTTATAGGTGGCCTTATTTTGGGTTCCTGGATACGTGAGAACGGTAACCGTAGATGTGCCAGTTTCTGACGACCTTCCGTCAACTCCCTCCACACCGGTAACTGAAGTGACTTTTGCCGGCCACCACGTGTTAGCTCCAGTCTTTAGCCAGACACGGTCGTTAATATGAAATACTCTTTCTTGAAGCATCTTCTCCCCACAGTTTCCTTAGGCAAATAATGCTGTAAGTTTAAAGGAGTTTTTGCTTTCCTCCACCCTTTCTTTTCTTTCTTTCTTTCTCTCTCTTTCTTTCTATAAATAAATAAGGAAGTACCTTCCTCCCCGTTTGTTCTCCTTCTTGGCGAAAACCCCTCCCCCCACCGTGTGTATCGCAGCTCGGCGAATGGGTAAGTTCGGCGGCCTTTTTTTTTAAAAAAAACTATATATATATATATAGTTATGTATCGCTCGCCTTTCTCGCTTTCGCTTATATTCCACTAACCGCCTGATTGTTGTCGCCGCCTTTACTTGCCTTTTTTTTCTGGTTAACTGTGACACGGAAGTGCGGAAAACATTAAAGGAAAAGAAAAAAGAGAGGAAGAAAAAAAAAGAGAAGAGAAACACATGCTTGAAAATCATGTAGTTGTCCACTTGCTTACTTTTTTTTCTTTATTCTTCTAGTTTGCATACTCTGTTCATCTCACTTCGCGTCTGCAACGTGGTTTTACATCGTTAGAATTCTCCACTTTGTTGTTTTTTGCTTTTTTATTTTATTTTAAAATCCCCTCTTCCCCCTTTAACGACTACTTAACACCTTATTTGAATATGATAATGTACAACTCCTCGCAGGTTCTCCTCCCTTCTGTGAAGAACAACATTCTGATGTTTCCCTCACCAATGTAGTTTACTTGGACTAGACTTGCTCTTAATTGAATGGTCACAAATGTAAGCCGAATAAAACAAGATATCTGGAATATGCGGCACGCCAATAACAGTCAAAAAAAAAAAAAGAAAACTCGCGTGCAACGGGAGATCAACGGAGTCATTGCCACGCATGTCAAACGACCGTTTTGTTTTGCGTTTTTTTTTCTTTTACTAAACTGACTTTATTTTTTTTCTTCTTGGTTTTCCTCTTCTTCAATCTCTCCCCCCATCAAAATAGAACACTCACTTATGTCCCTTATTTTGAAATCATCCCTATGCCGTCTATTTATATCCGCTCTGTCATTTAGATAGATGTGCGTTATCCTTTAATTGAAGTTGTGAGGGGTTTATCATTTGGCTTGAAATAATAACTTCTTGCTGATTCATGAGGGCATTAGGCGTTGTTTTTCTGAGACACACAGTTATGAAGTGTAAATACAAAAAAAAAGGGGGGGAGGAAGGGGGAAGGGGGAAGAGATAAATACGGATGCAAATGCACTGCGACCATATGATACGATGGAAACAAAATACCCGAAAACATAATCATAAATATACATATACATATACATACGCACACTGGCACTTGGCGCAGCACAATCACCTTTCCTGAGAATCTCAGTTGTGCTTGAGCGTGTTTATCACGGCAGTTTGCGTCACTGTCCCGGTGGGTTCTCTCTTTCCTACCTTGTTATGATCTCACCCTCCCTCTTTTTTTTAAAAAAAATTATTATTTTTCTACACTTCATCATTCTGATTCGGTCACTGTGAGAAAATATTCATGTTGTCATTTCAGCCTTCTGTTTCCTTATATGGAAGTCGCAGTAAACTATAGGCGTTGATCGGGGTTGAGAGCGCGCGGAAAGACGAGGGAGGGAACATTATTTGTGTGAGAACTGGTGGAAGGAAAAGACAAATAAAAAAAAAAGAAGACATAGAAGTGAGCTCAAAGCGGAAGCGGATCAAAGACATAGAAAGACATACAAAGACAGTATGGTGATCATCTTCACAAGCCCAACTCTGGAAGGTTCCACTCAACCACGACAGGAAGATGCAAAACCATTTGGTTTCTCAGTGCATGTGCGAGGCGAGGTTACGGAGCCAACAGATGCAACAAATAACTTCACTTCACTTTTCTTCTTTTTGCACGTTCCCTTTCCATTTACTTGTGTGTGTGTGTGTTTTTTTTTTTATAAATTTTAAACTTCACCACTCCCTACTGTCACATCTTCAACGGCCTTTCCCATTCCCTTAACGCGTTCTAAAACCTGGTCAAATCATCCAATCGAGAGATCGCCTCAGCCTAACACACCAATTTCATACGCCTTCATCGGTACCTAAAAATGCGCTAACCGCATAAACGCTCACCCTCTTCACACAAGCGCACACAAAATAATAATAATAATATGAAATAATTCATCAACCGTTGCGGTGCTTGTCATTACAGATGTTTCTGCTGCACGTCAAGGTCACTTCACCAACAAAACGTCAACAGCAACATAACCAAATGCATGATCGAGTGTCAATCAATCAATCAATCAATCGCTAGTAGTTGGGATTTACCTTCGTTACCAGTGCTTCCACTAGTGGAGAATCCGGGTCGATTGGTGGAAAAATACTTTGCCTTCCCAACACTGTTCCAATGAGGAAAAGTACCACCAACTTCGTGAGGAAGCGAAGGTCCCAAATTAAATTCACTTTTGTGTACTGCGCGAAGTACTCGCCGGAGGTAATGTAGTGGCATTCGTCAAAGAAACGCACCACACGGTAGTGGAAAAGTTGTCTCTGTTCAGCCAAGTACCGTTTCGTACTGCTCACCGCTGCGTCAGTTCCGTTGGCGTTGTGTTCGCTGATGGTCTTTTGAATTCCCGCGTCTGTTAGTGCGGCAAGTTTCTTTGCAGAACGCGCTTGAACCTTACTGGCCGCATTGCATAACGGCGTCATGATCTTACAGGCAACGGCGCACTTCGTGGAAGACATAACTTATGAGAGTCGTTCAGCTCACACAATTGCTTCTCTGCTTACTTTTTTTTTTTTGGGGGGTGCGCTCTCTTTCCATGTATGTATACATATATATATATTTTAGAGGGAGGCCGTGGGGAAGGGAGGGAAAAATTGTTAGAATAAAGCAGGGAATATGACAGCAGTGAGAAGAGGCGAAGCAGCACAGAATTTATATATGCCAGTGTTGTAAGTGGTTTTACTATCGTCTCTCTACCAGTGTCGCCGCAGCACGTGGGGATTTAGACGGTTTGGGTAGAAGTAATAACACTGAGACAACGGAGAAGAACTTTGACTTAGCAGCGCTTCTGTTTTTTTTTCTTTTCTTTCGCTGTTGCATGTTTTGAGTGTATTCACACTCTTGTATGATTGCCGTTGCCGCTTGCCAGTTCTATAGAAAAACTCCCCCCACCATTTGTACTAAAATTAGCTGCTCTTTTCTTTCTTTTTTAAAAATTTGAAAGAGCGCTCATATGGTAGGGATGTTGTGAATGCAGAGATATCCAACGACAACATAATCATCATCCTCTTTTTTACTTACCCCAAATAAGAATTTTTATGGTAAAAATGCGTATAAACTCGGTAAGAGTAGGACTAAACACAAGGGGCCAAAAAAGTGGTATACTTCAAACGACCACATGTCAGGACGACGCTGACGGCACATTGAATCAGAAAGGGATGTACGCAAAACAAACATACTTTTCGCATTTAAATAATAAAAATTCCTTTCCCTTTCTCTTTTCTTCTTTTTTCTTTGATTTTCGTTTTTAACAACAAAAATGTGACTCCGTTTTGCGGATTCACTCATTTCCTCGTCCGTTTGAGCTACCTCTTCTTCTTTCCGTTACTAAACATACCATTTTATGAAAGTGCACAGCACATGACGAAGCACTACGTTTCTTTATGTTTCAACCTCTTCGCCAAGAGTGACCCTTCCCGAGGGCCAATGAGATTAGTCACCGTTCCAATGCCTTTTGTCCGTCCCTCTCTGAAAATAAGCTGTTGCCCAACTTTCATGAACTCCGGTCGGTATAAGAAGTGAAATCGCACAAGTGACCGGTCACCTGTGCGCAGAACCTCTTTTTCCACAAATACAATTCGTGCTGATTGCCGCACTGTGGTGGAATGAATGACTGGCTCATAGTTCACAAGGATGGTGGTAGAATGATAGAGAATAACAACATCGGCCTCAAACTGCCAGTACGCCTCTACTGGATGCTTAGGATCTGTGAGTATATTTCCCTTGCGGATTCCCCGACGCTTCTCCTTCTTGAGGCAAAAGGATGCATCGCAACCGGCTACTGCACGCTGCTGCTCCACTCCCTTAACGTGGATTGATTTAATTTGTACGGTACGGAATCCACCACTGGCATCTGGCCCTAATAGCACAGCATCATTGACATTAAAGACACCCTGCGTGACGATTCCACCTACAACTGTTCCCACGCCCGCCACAAAAAATGTGCTGTCGATCACCATCTCACGTGGGAGCTGGCGAGCGTTACGCCAATCCTTCCGCATTGGTAAAAGGTTTAAAAATCGCACTAATGATTGTAGACCCTCGCCACTGACGTTGCTAATTTCAAAGATGGGCGTGATGCGGTCGTTTCGAAGATTCTTAGCGGAAAGCACTACGTCATCTACACGACGCACGGGGTACGGCAGCTTTCTGACAGTGGGGACCTTGAGCAATTTGTGAACACTGGCAAGCGTCTCCTGCCGGATGTTTTCCGGTGTGGAGTCTATACGCGTGATAACGACAAAGAAAGGAATCTTCAAAGCAAGGCATAAAGCTACGTGCTCCTTTGTCATACGTTGGATACCGTTATTGGCGCTGATGACGACACAGGCATAATCGGGAATGTTACGCGTCATGCCAAGAACGGTCGTTTTCAAGTACCGCTCGTGTCCAGCGAGGTCATAAAGAGTAAGGACTTTTGAACTCTTTGCCGCAACCTCCTGCCCGAGCTGGTGTGAGTTAATGGTAACAGGTTTATTACCAATAGGACCATCACCACCACCACCACCACCGCCGCCGTCATTGGGAGTCTCCTCACCAAGACTTACACCGCCTAGAGAGTGCTTAGCACCTGCAACCACGTAATTCACCACTTCACCTGCTTCCGAGAAGCCCAAGTGGTTTTCACTCACGCTAGAAGTACGACCCGTCGCGGCCTCGTGCTTGTGTTTGAAAACAAACGCCCGCGCAGACCCACGACCATTATCGCGACAACCACGTGTCAGTACCGAAGTAAGCGTAGATTTACCGCTATCGACATTCCCACACATCGCAATACGCATTTCAATATGCTGCTCAACGGATGCACCCTGGCGCACCAGAAACTCCTGCGCAAATACCTTTGTTTTGGTGCCACTGTTACTTGTTTGCACTTCACGGGGTTCAGCTAATACGGGTGAGCAACCAACTCCAATACGTGCCGCAGAAGCCTTGAGCTCCCAAACGCGCTTCTGAAATTCTTCCATAGTTGTTCCCGATATGACAATGAAGCACTCACCTTGTCCTTCCTCCACACGTCCGGCGACAGCGGAGTCACTCAGATCTTCCACACCAATAACATTATTACCGCTCCCACCATCACCGGTACCATTCTGTGAACCCTTCTCTTTTTGAGTTACAGTAACTTTGTCCACCCTTCGGGATGCGGCTGCGTCAATACGAGTGGGATCGACGTGCTCCGATGGGCCGCAAGCTGACTGCAATTTCTTGCGGAGGCTGCACACTACAGCATCAAGAGTTTCTACGAGTTTTTCATTACTCTTCTTGGCGTTCAACGCTTGAAGAACAATATGAACATTTGAACCTATCAGAGAAGGCAGCTTTTGCTTGCCGTCACTCCCGCTATTGTTAGCCTTATCCGCATTCACCTGAGGATCACTAGTTTGTTTGTTTGTTTCATCTGCCAACTCCCGGAGCCGAGCAAATTCCGCTTTCGCTGACTCACTCTGGCCGTCCCAAAACAGTGCTACAACAAGAACTCGCATGGACGTCATCGGAACGCCATGTTTGCCGCTGTGATGAAACTCATTCAACACCCTGGTCAGGGCGTTTTGAAAGCATCCATTTCCCTCACTCCCTCCAGATGCGGCGCGTCCGTTGCTGTTGCTGTTGTTGTTGTTGCTGCTGCTTTTACCACAGGCTTCACTGACGTTATAAAGCATTGCGTGCACCACTGGGGGCATGAGATGCTTCTCCGCAACTTCCTTCAACCACTGCCCAACCGTCATGGCTTCAGGCTCCGATAGCACGAGGAAGAGAGCGGCTTCCCTGTCATGTGATCCGTCAGCCATGGGCAGTGCGAGTCAAATGCACTGGTCTCTTTCCCTTCGCTAGACAGTGGGATGAGAGGAGAGTTATACACACTCTAACAAGAGAAGAAAATAAAACAAAAGGTGGATTTCCTCACTTTACTCTTTTCTTTTTTTTTTTATTATTTATTTCTTCAGGTTTTATTTCTTGAGGTTCCTCTCCTCCACGTTTCCGCCTCCGGAAGAAACTGCCAGCTTGATAACTGAAGTTGTGAGAGAGTCAGAGGAAGAAATGGAGTACAAATGTGCGACAGCGAGTTACATAAAACGGTAGCAGGGAATGTGTCACCAAACGATGAGTTACATAAAGAAATAAAGAGGGTGTGAGTGAAAGTCGTAGACTGGAAGAAAAATAAAATAAAATAAAAATACGCCACTGCGCGGCCACTTGATGATGAGGGACCACCTCCACTAGCGGTTTCATAACATCGAACCCAAATGGGAAAGAGGAGAATAGGCAAATGCGAAGGGAGGATGCTGCTAATATCAACAGAAAGGAGGAGGAGAAAGAGGGAATGGGATAAAGGTTTGTATAGTGAAGGAAAGTGGTTGCGTAAGGTCGCACAATATAATATACGGATGTATATTTAGATGTATACATCTGTGTCTGGCATTCAGTTGAGTACACACACACAAACGAAAACAAAAAACGGTGTGTGCGACAGCATGTTCCCCATTACTTTCTCTCTTTTTTTCCTTGTCGAATGGGTAGAAGTGAAAAGTTTTAGGAAAAGAAAAAAAGAAGATGGGTAAATGCTTACAACGGGAAGCAGTTTTTTTTCTTTTGTATCGTGTTTATTTCCACTTCTCAACTGCCTGTTTAACCCATTCACGAGCGAAGGGGGGGGGTGGAAAATTGGAAAATAATTGAACAAACGACACATTTTGATAACACCATTTCCCTCGAGTGGTTCATCACAGCCAACAGCTGTACACATATCCCGTGCCCACATGCATGTCTCAAAGGGTAATACGATGCAAAAGCGAGAAAAATAGCAACGCCACAGAAAATAAAAAAGGAGGAAAACCCCTAATTGGAAGGGAAATAGATGGAACCAATGAAACAACAAACAAATAACGAAATTCCCCTTCCACTCTCCTTATTTTCACTGAAGAGGTGCTAATACAGTTGCCCACGTTATTCTTCATTTTCGCTGCAATCATCCCAGCATGTACTCCTCGCTAATGTGTGCTCGAAACTCATCTTTTTTTCAACGAACAAACAAACAACAACAACAACAAACACAAACACAAGCACAAGCAAACAAACAATTCCCACCCACTTGAGCCCCAGGGGGCCGCCCTATCCTATCCTATCTGTTCTTGCATCCACGCTTTTCCTACTAAGCTTTTCCCCCATATGGTGTAGCAAAACTCAGCGCCTTCACCTTGCCGCTTCCGTAACCAATTAAAAACGCCGGTTCACCCCATTGCTGCTGCTGCATTGCCGTTACAGACCCAAGATTGGCTTGACAACTACCATCAACAATAATCGCATGGTGCGTCACACTAACGATGTTACCGTGTGTGACCCCATCAGGCGGCAGACGGACTGCCCGCCACAGCGAAATACTGCCATCCTCATGCCCAGTTAGCAAAAGCTGCGTGCCGTATGCCCACTCCAATGTATTGTACGGAGTCACAGCAGTTATAGCCGCGGTGCATGATCCATCAAAACTGTGCACTGCTCCATGCAACTTTCCATTGCCCTGCATTGGTGTTTTAGTACCCTCCGTCGCAGAGAGAGAACCAACTCCGTAGCGATCACCGTTGGAATCGAATATTAACAAATGACGTCGTGTAACCACAATAGTGTTTGAAGTCAGAGGGTCGATTACGGAAGCTACCACACGTGAGTCATCTTCATCGACAAAAAGGTGACCAAGGGCGTGCACCACGTTAAGGCGGTGTAACATTACGACCCGTTCCTGCTGGACACACCAAACAATGGGGGCGTCATTTCCACTAACTGTGAAGCTAACCATTCGGCCGTACTTCGTGTCAATAGTGAGTCCTGCAATGGCGTGCATGTGATGACACAGCGTTGAGCTCAATGTCAACACTCCACTGTCCATGCTAGGCCTGAGACAATATATTGTGCCAGTTGTGGAACCAACAGCCACCAAAGTCTCCCGACAACATACGCAGGTACAGCTTATATTCGCGGACGGCTCCAGTAGAGTTGAGTATCGCATTGTTGAAAGAAGATCTCCACCTTTCAGGTCAATGTATATCATAGTATCTGCACCTAAGTCGAAGCAAATTAGATAATCTTCGTCATCCACAGGTATGAGGTACCTATAGCAACAAGCTATTTCTCCGCTACGCGTGGTGGCGAAACCAACGACAGGCTCCCGCTGAGTGTTGCAGAATGCCACAGCAGCGACTGGGAGTGTCATTAGGCTTCCAGGAGTGAGGTCCTTCAGGGTGAACCTTGACTGGCGCCCAGCAGCAACAAACTCCATCATCAAGTGTACTTTCGGGCTAGGGTCTCGAGCACCATGCAACTTTGAAGTTACTGTTCGCGAGGCAAAACTGCTGGTGGATGCAATAGAGTTGTTGCAAGCAAAAGAGGAGTTACTACCAGCAGTGTTCGTGCTGTTTTTGTAGCGATGGTCACCCTTCTTTGCTGTGCTGGAGGTACTCACGACTGTGAAAATGCCACTACTCAAGCTCGCAGTGGGATTACTTTCACTTGACCCGCTGACGAGCAGGCGCAAGTCGCTTTGTGGGGGATGGTGCTCCTGGAACAACTGCATGGGCGTTTGTCCGAAGTTGTCAACCTCCGCAACAATTACGTCGATGTCACGTGAGTTTTGGCTTTCTTTCAGCGCCTTCACAACCTCTTCACCGTACGTCATGCGCTGAAAGACGTTATGGCAGTCCACCGCCAGCTTTCCTCGCCGACAAACACCGAAAACAAGATCGATCCAATGGTGGATTGAGTGCGCAACGCGGTCGCTCTCCAGTATGTACCGCATCACCGCAGTGAAAACTTGTGCAGAGTCCTTTGCCCACGGCGGAAGCTTCACATCATCCACGGCAGTCCCGTCGGACTTTGTACCAAAGTTACAACGATTCATATTCACGAGGAACGAGCCGTCCAAAAAGAACTCAGGAGTTAGCTCCTTACAATCCGCCGGCCCATTAACACACGATTGGAATGAACCATCGATCGTGTCAAATAGTCGAGAAGCAACATCGAAATCCCCTCCTTGAAAGATACGAGCAAATGTTGTAAAGGGCTCCATGCGAATGAGATAATAAAGTACCCCACCGCTGGTGGAGTAATGCGTACCGTGGTGAAAGGGCTGCGTTAGTTCCATTGCGGCAACACCGCCATCGCCAAGTTGTTGTGCTACCTCCATCATTTGTTGGTATAAATCCTCTACACTTCTGCGCCGCTCCTTTGTTTGTGCCCCCATTGGTCGGGACAAGTCACGATACGTCGAATCCGAGCTGAGATCAAGTGTAGAAGATCTGTAGTCCGCAATAACCCAAGGGAAAATGGGGTATTGGTTGTAGTCGAGAATTGTACGGCCTGCGGCGCGGTTGAGGAAAAATAGGTACTCGAACGTAGAAACAGACCTCCCACCCCAACCTGCCAGCATGTTGCGCATATTTGAGATGCGTTTGCCATGGTCGTGAATGGTACACCGTTGTGTGCCGATGACTTCCTGTAGCACCTCAAGAAACTCGTCGCGGGCACGAGTGTTCATCGACTGTCGTGGATCCACGAGCGAAAGCATGAGCCCGTCACTGTACATAACGTCGAGAAACATGGCAGTGTCCTGGTGCATGTAGAGTCCTACTCGTATGCTTCGAATGTTTCTAACTAGGTAACACCAGTAGAGACTTTTGCACGGATGTCCTGTTGCTTGCCTAACGGATTGAGCCACTTTCGTGCCATCTTCGTGCTCTTCGTGTTCTCGCCGCCGCCGTCCCTTAGTTCCCCCATCTGTGAGGAACCGTTGCAGTTTGTTCGTCATAGATACTGCAAAACCTCGTGTGGTATTGTGAGACCGCTGCTTTTGACCCTTCTGCACACCTCCTTCGCCCCCACGTGAGGAGGCGTTCACTTCATCAGTTTCCTCATCGCAGTCTCCGCCAAGGTTATTGCTGCCGTTGCCCTCATAGTCGTACAGGAACACATCGCCCTTTTCAGTAATGCGCGAGAAGCAAAAAACCTTCACTGCCACATTTGTCACTAGAATGAGACACGGCGCCACATGTATGCCGTTGACACGGAACCCATTACTGATGTAACGCAACACCTCATTCGGTTCTAGGAGATGCTGCAGAAGAACCGCAGCGGAGGACGTTACCTTGCATCGTGGATCAATGAAAGGAACTGAACCGCAATCCACATACGGGCGACACCGAACCGCGACAGGTGGGATAAGGGCAGAAATGTGGCAGACCTGCGGCTCGCAGCTGCTGGTGTTGAGTATAGTGATGTGATCCTCGGCAGAGACACCCTTCATATCATCTGATTCAGCATTCGCAAAAAATGTACTCGCAGTCAATATTGTGGACCGCTTGTGCCTAGAATCGATACGAAAAGCTTCACTCAAATGAGAGTCACCACGACTAAGTGAACTACGCGGCACTGCTAGCCAGTGTAGCTGTGCGGGTTGTAAGCGTGCAATGGAACCGACTCGTGAAGAGAACCGCCCATTATATGCCTGCACCAATACTGCGACACTATACCCATTCGACAATTTCGCGGTAGAATTGTAGCTCTCGTTGAACAAGCGCATCTGGTTAACATAAAATGACCGTTTCTTCAAAAAATGATTCACTGCTAACTCCACTTTCATTTTAAGCCGCCCCGACATAACCGCCTTCAGTTTGGAGGTATTACTACTAATGTAAACGTCGAACGCCACGATAGCATTCGTCTCATCTTGCGAAAGTAATGCAGACACAAAGCCTTCGTAGATCGAGACTCGTGAAGCAAGTGAGTTCACGGTGACAGCTTTCTTTAGGTCCTTGCTTCCTTGGTAAACGAGTGCGATGCGCCGAAGGCACAATGTGATGACCTCTTTGCGCTTTCTGCTGTCCGGATTCATTGTGTCCTTGGATGATGGATCGTCGTAAACGCGCATCAAACTTCCGATCAAGCACGCCATCAACGGTTTCATAGGCCACGGTGAGTCTAGTACATGGGTAAGCATAGTGTGTATCAGCCCCATCTCCTCTAGACTCATTTCACTTACCGGCTTTCGATTAATGGCCGCGACACAAATCTTAACTATCTGCAGGCGAATTTCCAGCAAGTCTGAAAGATTCCAAGACACCCTCGCATACAGCAGGAGACGCACAAAGTATGGGGCAATGGTTGAGAGCTCAACTACATGAAAGGAGAGAAGATCCACCAGAAGATCATTGAAGGCACAGACATTGAAAGCGAATATATTCGAAATGATGCCCGCGTACGCTATGCCTCCATTCATTTCATTTTCCATGGGAACGCTGGCCGCGCACTCGTCGACCCTCTGTCCATTGTCAGCAAGCGACTCAGTTGATCTTGACAATGGTAACGATGACTTCATCCGCCCACCCGTTTCGGGGGGCAGCTGTAGTGCAGATTGCGTCTTGGGGCTTTTGCGTGTGGCGACCAGCTCCAGCACCTGATGCATGAAAAAATTGATGAGCACTGATGCCCCTTCTTCCTCGTTTGCCATGGTACCGGTGATTAGTATCAGCTGGAAAAGTAGATAACCGCAAGCACCATAGGAATAAGGATTAGCCGGCGCTGTCCTCGCGGGCATCGCTTGCAGCGACGATGCAACGATGTTGCTCAAAATGTCCACGGCAGGTTCCAGCAGAGAAGCAAGGGAATGCGATTGAAGGACATCCGGCCTCACAACAGATCCTATCGTCTCCGCCAATAGCAAATCCTCATTCCCTTCTTCCTCTTCTAGTTCACACCCATCCCTCTCCTCGAAACCAGTAAAACCCCTTGCAAACGGAGAAAAGCGTGTTTTTCTGATATCCAGCGACCGCACACTCTCAAAAGGATCGCTAATAAGCGTAGGCGGAGCGGCGTCACTTCTTTCGAGTGTTGATACTACGGTTCCGGACTGAGGCACATCATCGTGAGTATGAGTAGACTCAGATAACTCAGGAAGGTTTGTCAAAGGCAACGAAGGTGACATGTGGCACGGTAGAGCCACGTTCTCGACCTCACCGATACCGCTGAGCACATTCTCCTGGGGTGTTGGGGGCACTTTCCTTATTCCGCTTTCCATGGAAGAAGATGACCTGCAGCACTTGCCATTCTGCGTTTGGCAATCGTCTCCCTCGACAGATTCCTCGTATGCATCATCTTCATAAGCGTTGTCCTCGCTATCAGCGTACAGTGGTGTTTTCAAATCAAGAATGCCAAAAATACTGTCTGCAGCAGAACCCTTCTTTCCATCGGTATCCACTTCCTGTTTTTGTAATGCCGAAGTTTCCACGGCCCCCCTTAACCTCATTATTTCCCGGCAGCCGAAGTCGTGCATGGCGGATGCGAGCTCCCCACTTTTTGCCATTACATCCTCCTTCCGCAGAAACGATCCGAAAAAAGCAAGCGTCGCCACCTGAAACGGAGATCGCGTCATGAGAGCAAAAGCATTTGGTTGCATAGATATCTGCAACAATGTTTTCAGTATAAATAGTGTTCCACACATTTCCTCCTTTTGGGCTCTTCCTCTTGCTCCTCCTCCGTCGATCAGAAGGAAAGGGATGTCATTTCTGAGCAGTCGTGCGTACCGTGAACGCTGCACGCGGCGCCAAATGTAAGTGACGATGCCAACAACAATGAACGATGGTCGATGCCACAAACTCCTTGTCACTACCGGCAAAGAGGAATCCTTTGCCTGCGCCCAATGCTCGCTTGCACCTCCCGCAGCTTCTGGAAGATGTGTGTTACTCGAATCCCTTGAAAGCGTGGGGTTCCACCAGAGCGACGAGCAAGCGTCAGGGACAGCACCTGTTGGGCGATGCGATAGTCGTTTCACATAAATGCCTAACATCAACCGCGAGCACACCACGGCAAGGTGAAGGTACTTAAACAGTCGAAAGGAGCGAAGGAGGCGACGGCCCCCCACCTGTGATATAGGCCCCGGACGAAAGAGAAGGGGTCGTGTCAACGACGCACTCAAATGAAGCATTAGCAACCTGAAGAAAATTGGAGTTATGGCCGTGTCAGAATCGTGTAATGACGAACCCAGGGCGCTATCCAGCTGCAAATGCAGGGACTTGCTTGAGTGGAGTAAGTCCAAGAATCCATCGGCTCCCACGCTATGACCAAGAAGTAAAAGTAAAAGGTCCTCGCTGAAACTGTGTGGCTCCAGGGCGGTGGCTACGGTGGCTGGGTGTTGCATTACTTCCGCACGGAGCTCCTCGTTGAGCCGCAGCGCCCCAAGGAAGAGGTGTGTAGCGTACACAACGCAGGTAGTTTCTGCAAAGCGCGATACACATACGACGAACCAGTTGAGGTCCACGAGACGCGAAAAGACGGAAAGGAATGCGTCACTCACGCGACTACACTCGATGAGGCACCTCAGAATTGCTAAAGAGACGTTGTAGGCTGTTTTATGTGACGCTTGAATTTGTGTAAAACGAGCTCGCGGAAGTTTCAACCGCTGCTTTTGTTTGCTCTGCGCATCCACCTCTGCAGGTGTAAGGACGGCTGCTGCTGTCATGAATGAACTCACCAGGTTGGTTTCAAAGCCACACGCGATGATGATGTGCTTTAAATTAGAAATCACACGATTCAGGACGGTGAAGGGGAGCGACAGCCGGCTGTAAGACAAACTGTTGAGTATACCATCCACAAAGCGAAATGGGCGTATGTACTGCACGTTGTGATCAGCAAAACGGCAAGAGAAGACGTCAAACATTTTCCCCACGCGCTCTGTTACGTGCGTAGCGCTTTCGAGTGGCATCGCAGCGAGCAGCTCCATGTCTCCCAGTAAATGGTCAAAGACAAGACGATTTATAATAAAGGGATGAAATTCGTTGCCTGCCCGCACTTCCGCGGTAGCAAGATGCACCAGACTATCACAGACTGCTGGTGTGATTAGATGAGCTGAGCGACGAAGATAATAATGCAACATCGCGTAAGTGCGGAAGTCAGTTGCACTAGCATTTGCCGTGCAGCGCAAGGTTGTGCACAGGAGTGATGTATTTCGTTCAAGCTCAGCCGAGTCCTTTGATTTCCCTATCCAACGCAGTAAGTGCATAAGTCCACCTCGGTTACTGAAGAAACTCTTGTAATCGATCCAACAACGCGGTGGCTGAACGCATCCTCCAATTGCTTTAGCAGTGATCATAGAACAACCCTCCGCGCTACGGAACAATGTGTTCAAGAGCACTTGGCCGTCATCTACTTCGCATGGGCTGAAGTGCGCAACGCAATCCCCAACAGGGGAGACACTTCGTGACCCTGAAATCTCCCTTGGCACTTCACAGGGAAGGAGTTTACACACGCCTGCTTCATGACTCCTGCCAGCCAAGTGAGCTTCTACTTGGGGGGTTATAAGTTCTTCCTCCCACAAACTTATGTTTCCAATAGAATAGAGGGCGTTTGGCACTACCGTGTTGACGAGGCCAATGTGAATCAAAGCCTGCGACCCTGAGTGGAAGTAAGGCAGCGAACACGTACCGATCTTCATAGCGTTGAAGTACACACTGACAGTGTGAGCAACACTCATCACGATATGAAAATGTACCCACTCTCTGGGGGCAAGTCCCTTCAGCATTCCGGGTTCGCTCAACTGCACCGTTTTACCAGCGTACTCAATATGCACGCTCTCGCCCCCCAATAGAAATACGCATGTTGGTGAGCGCAGCGTCCCGTCAATTCCCACGAATTGAAAAATATTTACCCGAGGGTATATTTCTTCGAAGCGAAAACATGAAGCCATGGAGAACCCCTTCTTTGGCCACTCCCCAACAGTAATGACCACACCACCAGACCAACTGAACCGCATTTCACTACGCTCCGAAGCATTTGACAAAATAGGCGTCCAAAACGCCTTCAAATCTTCCGCATCACCGGAAGAAACTAGTGGCAACCGCTGCTCCGCTGAGGTGGCATCAAGCTCAAGGTATGGCACTAGTGACGCGTGCCCCATCTCTATTGCCCAGTCCAACAAAGCATCGCAGCGCACAACTGCGGTGGCGCGTAACACGTCCCGCACAGCGCGGAGTACATCATTTTCCAACTCCGAGGCATGCACATGCATATGGCGTAGCAGAGGTGGGAGCAACTCCATGAACACGGGTTTCCTTAGGCAGCAGTTCGGGTGGGGTAGTGACAACTGGCCGTAAGTATTCAACTTAGATGAGGCATTTCCAGCACTGTCATAGGTCGACATTGCCGCATCGAGAACTGCCTGCACGATGAATACGATGTGCTCCACGCTCTTAATGGAAGCAAGACTGCTGGAGAATACTTGTGCCAGGTTTGTATTTGAAAGGTGAGCGCCGAGACCGTAGACGGGCTCAGCTACTGAGAGGAAGCAGAACAGTTGGCGAATGAGTTGCTTGAACTGTTTCAATTGATTGGATATCTTCAGCACGCGCTCCATCACTACTATCACGGCATCTACACAATTGAATTTAAATAGCCACACCTGCCGTTCGTATTTGGCAGCAGCGGCAAGCCCGTCTGAGGTCAGCTGACTGGAAAGGAATGAAAGTAGGTCCAACAGTAGGGCGGGTGACGCCCCGCGAATAAGCTCCTCGAGAACTACATAAACCTCACTATGTGAAAGGCTACAAGAGAGGGATGCGGATCCTAATCTGGTCAACAGCTCACCCTTGGCTGACACAAGGTTGAGCAACATTTCCAATTCCCTCGCAGAAAGGAAGCGTGGATTCCTCTGTAGGAGAAGCGCCAACACGCCACGTAAGTGGACAACAATATCATCGCTCTCTTCCAGTTGCTGGTTCCCAGAAAGGCTGACCAGTTCACCTTTTCCGGAGCTGCTCGCACTCACACCACCATCATCCGCACCACTTCGATGTTCCCGCACTAATATCTGCTGAATAATTGATGTCTCACCGTCGTCCAAGATGTTTCGCAGAAGTTCCGGAAGAACCTCCTGCGAGCGTTTGATATTTGCTTCGTCGACGTTGAGTGCCAGAACGGTGTACCACAGAGCGGTAGCTTGGGACATTAAGCGCCGTGACAACTCCCTTTCCTCGTTGGATTCCATGGTGTCAAGATGTTTTAATAATAAGGGCGGGAGTTCTATGATGTCCGCGACGTCACAAGGACGCGGTTGCACGCGAAGTTTACCGTACAAGTGCAACAGTGCCGCGGTGACACGGTGTAACAATGTTAAGAGCACCAGTCTCTCTTCAGCCTCCATCGGTGTAGAAGTGGACTGCGACCGTCGTACGCATTTGAGTGACAATGAGAGAATGCACTGAACTACACAATGACCTTCCACCGCAACAAAGGCATCCTTGCTTCTCATTGTTATTTGTATTAGAGACTCCACAATATGCTCCGTCAATGAAGTCGACATGATGGCAGTCTCGAGTGCGTCCTTGAGTACTTGTGTGATGCTGCTAGTTATGGTGATGAATGGTTTATTGTTGTACCACCACGTGCTGTCCAACTCTGATCCTAGTTGTGAATTTTGCAAAGATTCTTCAGCACCACTGTTCCCCAAGAGACCCCCGAGTGACTCATCGCATGCGCCGCCATAAGATTTCGCCCAAAAAACGGATGGAGTACATTGAAGCGTGACAACCCTAAACAATGTCGGATCTGCGCTTAGTAACTCAGCGCAGTTCTCTAAGAGCTGCTTCAGACTTCCAGCCATATCATGCTTCAGTTGGTGCCGCAAAAATGCATCACGGCGAGCGCCAAGGGGTGTGGACGAGCTGCAACCTTTAGTAGAATGCAGCAACTTACACAGCCCCCTCCAAGCAGAAATTACATTCTCGTACATAGCGATCCGCACTTCCGGAGGTGCATTCACCGGCAAACCGTCTTTCCTTTCTGGCATGAGGGAGCGAGCGCTCAGTTCAATAATGAGACAGAGCGCTGTGATAACTGTGGGACTCTCGTATCCGGCTGCCATTTCCACAACGATAAGCGCAACCTCCAGTGCCTTTCTGTTGAGTTCGTCGTACACATTGCCACGACCCCTGGTGAGCAAATCAACCAACTCACCTTTCCCCAACCTCTCCAGTGACTCAGTATTTTGAAAAATCACAGGGAGTGCAAGAGATGGATCAGTTGGGGCTATTGAAACAGATGAAGTCAACATACCATTATCGTCCTGCAATGGCTTGTCATCGTACACATGTGGACGGATGAGCGAGTTGTGAGCAATACGAATACGGAGCCCATGAATCAAGTTGACAACAAGCGGCTTCGGCTCCGTATGCATGAGGGCACGAGCGCAATCAGCGCTAGTCATGGAGCATTCCTCCAATATACCTAAAATCTCACGCACGGTACAAACTAAAGATGAAGCAAGACCCGTCTGTTTCGCGTATGCGCGCTGCGCGGCACTGCAGAAATCCTGAAACACAGCTGTCATCCACCGGAAGTGTTGTTGATTAATCAATATGTCGTGCATGTGAATGCAAAGGTCATTTCCCGCATCGCTGTCGCCGTTCATTAATTTGGTACATCTGCTGGGCGTGCAAAACGCCCCGATGAAAGATAACACATGATCATTTCCAAGTGATGTTACTCTCTCGAGCAATGTCGCAGAGGACCTACTGTTCCCGTCATTAGTTAACCTTTGAGACGCGTAATTCAGTAGTCCCTCGCACAATCGATACAGTAAGCAGCATGCATCGCCAGAAACCTGTGAGAGGAGTTGCAACTTATTCTCCCGCATGATGCGCCATAATAGAGTTGCTGCTTCCTTCCAACCATTTCGTTCTTCCATTGAAATACCCGCAGCTGATGAGACTGTGCCTGACGAGGAGGTTTTATCATGCGAAGATTTCATCTCCTGCTCACGCCGACGACTATCTGCAACCTCTAACACACTAGCGGCGCTTTTGAAGAACTTCTGCGCTGTGGAGAGATCAACATCGCAACCATTATCCATTCCTCCGAAAACTTCTCTTTCTTATTTTCACTTTTATTTGCTTTCTCACCAGAATGAAAATATTATTCGACTTTCGTGTTATGTCGTTGTTCTATTTCTTTGCTTCCCGTCCAAATTCACTGTTTAGACGTACCAACGACTACTATACTAATTAATGTATTACTCCAACCTTCCTTCACTCGGCCCCAAACC
>NW_027124417.1:279-1265 GCF_001457755.1 Trypanosoma equiperdum | reverse complement strand
TTTTTTTTTGAGGTGTGACGGATATTTTTATTATCCTCTCCTCGCCTTTTCCCGTCTTGGATTTGGAGCCCTGCCAATATTTCGCCGCTACAACAACAACAACGTCACGAGTTCTCTTCTTTTTTTTTTTGTTGTCTCCTCACCCTTTCCTTCCCCGTTTTTTCAACTATATTTTACAAATACAAATATGTATTTGTTGCTTTCGTTTTTGAGAGTCGTGCTTAATATATATATATATATATATCTTCAAGCACAAGGAGCAACGCCGTGCAAATCACTGCAGGTTCACTACGACTTTGCGGCAATACGTGTGGAATGAATTCCCTTTTCTTTTTCTCTGCCGCATCTTTTGTGGTAAATGAAGTACAATTTATTATCGTATCGTATCAGCATTACGCACATGTGCGTGTATGTGTATATGTATGTGTAATACAACAGAAAACAAAGAAGCGGAAAGAAGAGTAATATTTTTTAAAAAGGGAAAGTGGTAAAAAAGCATCGAGGAAAATGTGAGAGAACAACTTTTTATTTTTTTATCTTTGAAATGAGGGGGGGGGGAAGTTGAGAAGAAGACAAATAACACGATTGAACATGACAGTTAATGAAGCGGCAGTGACGCCTGCAGCACAGAATTAAATGGAAAATGAAATGAAATAATAAAAAAAAGTTGCATGAACACCTCCCCTCACCTCCTCTTCCTTCTACTCCCTTCTTTTTATATTATTATTATTATTTATCCCTCCCTTCTTGCAGAGACTGTAAACAATACTGGATGAATTTCATTTTATTTTTTTTTTAAATTTTCCTTTCCCTTTTCTTTTTTTCCTCCTTTTGAATTTTAATTCTCTTCATTGAAAACTTGTACAAACCCGTATAAATAAATACACACAAACACACAGTTGTAAATAACTAAATATAATTAATATATTTATATATTTGCATATTGGGAATTATAAACTTACTCGCATTGAATCCATCATCGTCCC
>NW_027124417.1:0-242 GCF_001457755.1 Trypanosoma equiperdum | reverse complement strand
AAAAAAAAAAAAGGAAAGAAAAAAAGAAAGAAAGACAGGGAAGACAAACAAACACACACAAATAGAGAGAAAGAGAAAGAGAAAGAGAAATAAAGAGGTACGGTCATGCACGGGTAGGTGATAAATAATAATAATAATATTAACAAAAAAAACAATTATGATGGTAATAACAATAATAGTACAAGATCAACAATATATGTACATATACAAATATAAATATATAAATATATATATATATATAT
>NW_027124331.1:71573-72554 GCF_001457755.1 Trypanosoma equiperdum | reverse complement strand
TATTACTACTGCCGTCGGTGATACCGGTTAATATTTTAGGCTGTTTCTTTTATTGAGTGACTGATTTTACGTATTGGCATATGTGTCCTATCGTCTTCTTGCGCTTTTGTTCTATTTTGTTTTAGTTTTAGCGGCGATTTGCTGTTGATATGTTTTGCTCCACGCCACTGCATATCAACGGCTCTGTAAATTGTCCCTTGCAGGGGGACGATAAAGTTGTTAGGAAGGATGATAACCCGCTATTTGTATGTCTCGGTGATGCCTCCTTTAATGATTTTGAACATTCGGATGATGCTCCTATACCTTACATTTTACCGGACGTGGCAGGTTGGTGTTCAACTTCTGGGCAGGGCGAGGGCCTGCTTGCGCTTGAAAAGGCACTGGAAGTTATTGTGGGGCGCCTGGTGCCACCGGCAGACGTTGTGTTTTGTAGCGAAGCTACAGAACTCCCCGAACCACCTGGATAAAGTTTGTTGGCTTGTTCCCATGGGGATAGATGGTTGCTTCGTTGAGGCGCTGTTTTTCCCCTTTTCAGTTTTGGTTTGCCGCCTTGGATGCCGCTTTCGGCTTAAGGCACTACTTTCATTTTGGGAATGCCGCAGGGTTTATGAAAATATTTCGTACAGGTGCCTGGAACAAATTCTTTGTGTATAGATGTGGTTTCCCGTACATTTTCACCCCCATTATTTTGTGCTTCCACATCGTAAACAAGTGCGATGTGTTTCCTGTTTGCATCAGGATGTACCTGCTATTCAGTTCCTTTTAGTGACGTCCTTTAATAGGGGTTTATGGCACTTCTTTAACTTCACTATGACTCTCATCTCCCCTGCTTTCTTTTCTTTTATCACTTAATGGTGGGAAGAAGATCATTCAAGGGAGAAAAATACATAAAACCTTTGTAACAGCTCTATTGTAAGAGTATTTATCGGACCCATCTGCTTGTTTTCTCAGGCTCACCCCTACGTGGAGGAGCCCAATATT
>NW_027124331.1:56253-71561 GCF_001457755.1 Trypanosoma equiperdum | reverse complement strand
TTTTTTTTTTTAGAATTCTACTAATATGCGGCACACAATACCTTTTTTCCGACGCTCTGCCTTTGTTCCAGCCCCTGGAAGTTCGCTGCTAAATCCCCGTAGTCAACGTGCGAAAGTTCGTCGAATGGTGGCCGCTCAGAAGGCTCAGGGCGAAAACTTCGAGCGACAGGCGCTGTATGCCGAGCTTGGCGGCTCACCTTCAGCGAGAGCACCACGGAGCAAGGGGGAGCGTTCAAAGGAGGCAACGCGTCGTGTTGGTTGCGAGGTGGCGGAGCGCGCAAAGCACATGACGGACGCCGAATGGGAAGGTGTGCCAGTTGACGAAAAGCATGCCTTTGCGAAGTACATGCACAAAGTGCTTCAGGAGCATCCCACAGAAACAACAGAGCAGCAGCGCCGAAGGTATTTCGAAACCACAATGGCTGACGTTTTTGAGTTAGATCCACGGAAAACGGTGCGAGACGAGTACGAGCGTGTCAAACTGGGTTTGCCGGTGCACCTCAAGAATCCACAGTACTCCCTCGGTGTGTCGCAAGCCGTATACGATGCTGCTGATGCCTCCCTTTTCGATCCCGAAAACGTTCACCGGCTGGAAAATGCGATGACACACGTGAAACAAGTGTTTGCAGATTACGTTCACAAAAAGCGTGAAGGTGTCAGCACGGAGGCTGAGAGACGGATGCTGGCGAATCTCACCGCGGAACTCAATTTGGAAACGCAGAAGCACCTTGCCAATATGTTCAAGTATGCCGAGATGCGGTTACGGCAAGTTAAACTGGAGGAACGGCATCATCAGTTGGCAGAAATCGAAAGACTTCGAAGGATGGCGCAGCAAAGGGGCGGTGTGAAGGGGCGTAAGGGTGGGAGCAGAAAGATGTCGCGCATGGAGAGACTTAAGCGCGTTATTAACCGCGCTGTGGGCCTCGATATCGCCGTCGCTGAAACTGTTCTGACGGAGATGCAAGCCCAGGAGGAGTTCCTACAGTTTTGCGAAGTTTTTGCACGGCTGACACTCGGCAGTGGCTTCAAACACACGGGAAAGGATGAGAATCTTAGTGCGTATATTGAAAGTCTGCGCAAACTATACTCTATGGATGCCGCCACGCTAAGCACATTAGACGTTGTCCAGTACTATTCATCTAAAGAGGGAGCACACCCCGTGGATTGGGCCAAGCGCTGGTACGAAAGGGCATTGCTCCTCCCACTGCAAAGCACGCCAGAGTACCAAAAGCTACTCCAAATCCAACAACGGGATGAATCGACGGTAAAGCACATTAAAGAAACTGCGGGTACAGGTCATGCATTTGCTTGCGAAGCCGAAGCCGAGGTCGCCCGCATAAAAACGCAAAAGGTGGTCAACCTAGTTGAGAAGATGTTTATGGATCCCAAAGATAAACGTCTGGAATCGTTGCACGAAAAGCGCCTCCGGTATCTTGCACATATGCAGATGGAGCGGCAGATTAGGTGCGTCAGGGAAAATGCCAAGCTATTTGACGGCGTGGAAAATATGCCGGAGGCAGCACAATGTCGGGAGTTGTACGAAAAGATAATGGAAAAGAAAACAGCCCAATGCAACATGACGTCACCTCCTGAGGGGGAGGGATCAGCCATCCAGTCCGCCAAAACCGAGGGAGATCATTGTGAGGTTGGACCAGGAATGTTTAACGTGTACGACGATGCGGAGGCATCATCCCTCTTTGAAAAGATCCGTGAAATAACTCTTAGGGTTATCCGGGACCGCCGCGTGCAGAGCGCGGCGGCAACGAAAGCACGTATGCTTAATCGAATCATAAGGACCCTCAAAGGTGGCGAACAAAGTATTGCGGAGGAGTTACGTGCCCTTCACCAACAACGCAAGGAAAAGATGACAATGCGTATCCTGGGTATAATTGAGAACGATGTGAAAACGGAAATGGAGTGGCTCCAAAACATGGAAGAGGCGGAACGACCACCGCTGTTACCAATACCAGAAAACATGTCGTACGTGTCTGCGGCAGATGTGCAAGCATGGCGTGAATTGCGGGAAGATGATGAGCGGAAAGCTGCTAACCCGTTCGAGCGCCGGCGACGCACGTTTCAACCGGAACTTCTAGGTCAAGCATGGAGTGTACCTAACAAACCACTGCTATTTTGGGGTACGGGAGTGTCTGCGGTACAACAGGCACTTCGTCACGTTGCGGAGGATGCGGAACGGAAGCGGCAGGGTCTCCTCCTCGCCCCACCATACCCGTGTGCAGAGAACCCGTGGGGGTGGCGGCTTGCGAAGGATATACTTGATGACAATAACTGAGGTTGTGGGAAGCGTTGCGTGAAGATGCGTGGATAATGCTCCTGTTTGAGTTCTATGTCCTTACTCTCATTTTCGCATCTGTGTGTTGTGTGTTTATGTTGTGGTTACGCCTCCCTGATTGTTTGTGTCATATACTGTTGTGTTACGCCAGGGCGTTTGACTCCTTTTCTTTTTTTCTTATTTTCTTACTTTTCCTCACTTACTGCGCATATTGTAAAGTTAAGTACTCACGTTAACTGCAGATGTCACCCAGGGCAACAGAGCCAATAATAAACGAGGACGAACACCCAACCTTAATACCAAGCTTGTCTCAGGGTAATGTGTTGGAATTACCTCCAGACAGCGATAAATCTACAGCAGCTGCTGACGGGGAGCACAGGGGCTGCCTGAACACGGTATTTGACCCCATCAAGGGAATTGTTCCATATGGTGGAATGGCGTCAAATGTGTTTAACCTGGAGAGTGCTACCCTTGGTGCTGGAATTGTGATGCTGCCTTCTGGTTTCCTCAACTCTGGCATAATAATTGCCACGTTAATGTTGGTGTACATCTGCTTCACCACAGTGTACTCTATCCGCATACTCGTGATCACTAGGGACAAAACTGGATTCCGTTCGTATGAGGAGATGGCGTGTGGGTTGCTTGGCCGCGGTGCAGACTACTTTACGGCTTTCTTGATGTTTGTTTTCTGCTTTGGAACCTGCGTTGGGTACGTGATATCAGTGGGTGACTTACTCTCTCCACTTTTGAATCAGCCTTCAACAACTGGATTCCTGAGGACATCGATGGGAAAGAACGTTATTGTTGGTGTAGTTTGGTTGGTTGCCATGTTACCACTCTCGCTTCCCAAGGAGATTAACTCACTTCGATATGCTTCTGCTGTGGGTGTTTTCTTCATTGTTTTCTTTGTGATATGCATGATTGTACACGCTGCGATGAATGGCTTGAAAGACGGGATAGGATCGGACATTCGACTCGTCGGTGATGGATGGGGGATTCTGAATGGCTTCACACTGTTTGTATTTGCCTTCATATGTCAGGTGAATTGTTTTGAGGTGTATGAAGAGATGAAGGGACCCACCCCACGGCGAATGACGCGCGACAGTAGTGTGGCGATGTCGATGGTTGGTCTCCTGTATTTCTTGTCTGGTATCTTCGGTTATCTTGATTTCGGGAATGATCTAGAAGGCTCCGTACTCAAATTGTACAAACCACAAGATGATGTGATGATGGCCATCGGGTATGTTGGCATCGCTATCAAGATTTGTGGGGGGTTCGCTATTTGCATCCAGCCATCTCGTGATGCGATTTATTATGTATTGGGATGGGGGAAGACGTCTGATGTTGACAGCTGGAAGAACCTCGTAGTGAGTGGTGTCTTGGCTACCCTCGCTCTCGTACTGGGACTTGTGCTACCCAGTATTGAAGTTGTCTTCAACTTTCTTGGAAGTTTCTGTGGTGGCTTCCTTGCTTTTATTCTACCAGCACTGTATTACATGTATGCGGGGAACTTCTCTCTGAAAGAGGTTGGGTGGTTCAACTACGCTGTCACATACCAGTTGCTCATTGTCGGCGTATTCGCTGTTGTGTTTGGTACGGCATTAACCATTTACGACGAGGTTAAGAAGTAGCGGATGTGTCAGAACCCGTGACCTAATTGAAGTATACCCTCTTTTCTTTTCTTTTCCTTCTTTGTTTTCCCTCTTGTTTTTTTTTATTTTTCTCGTTCATCCCCTTTCTTGTGTGAATTTAGGCATTTGCGACAGCGATATGGGGTTGAAAATGCATGTCTCACATAATGCCACTGATGATGGGAGGCCTATGAATCAATGATGCAACTTGGTAATATTAGTGGATGAAGTAAGAAAACTGCATTATATGGTTTGTTGGATGCCGCTCTCCCCCGCGGACGCTGCATAGCCATATCTACAACTTTTTTAACGTCAATGATGAATATCTGTAAAAAAAAAAAGGATAATCTCTTTATCGCAATGTAAGAGTTTGAGGAAATCTCTACGAATTAATTTATGGTTTTTTAAAAATATTAGTTATCGCGTTATAGAGGCACAACGAAAAAACTTTTGTTGACTATGATACTGAGTAGCGGCAATAGTTGTTTTTTTTTACCCTTATTTATCTGCCTGTAGTAATTAAGTTAGTATTTTGTGATTCCTTGCCTCGCCTCCCTTTTTACGCTTTTTTGCTTAATAATATTTCCTTTTCGCAAATGTCTCTATGGTACGCTGTTTAGAGAGGCTGTTTCCCTCCTCCTCACCATTATTATTGGATTTTCTGCGGTTGGAGTTGTGGGTGGGTAAGCCTTTAGGTGTTTAATCCCTATGGTTGAGACGTTGCATTACGTGTTGTATAGTGTTTTCTATTTTATCCCTTCTTTTTGTCCTTTAAATCCCTTTGCCACTATACCTTTTCCTGCATCCAACACAAACTTCCCTTTTGTCTGCACACATCGCACGTGGTGTTTGGTGGTCTGACTGGGCAGCGCGATGAAGTGTGGTACTTGTGAGGAGCCCTGCGAATCTGGTTTCATATATCCCCTTACCTTCGTGTGTGGTGAAACTGATGATCAAATGCTTCAGTTTGATTCTTGTTTTCTGGAGTGTGGCACATTACTACCCCAGAGTTGTGTGTGTTTGTGTACACTGATGCGTTACGTTTTCTGACAGATGGTTTATTTGTTGCTCACGTTTCCCTCTTTCCTAATTCTTCTCGATTTGATATTAGTGGTTACGTATATATATATATATATATATAGCACATTCCCCTCCCACAAGATCTATATATGTTGTGTTTTGGATTACTGTTTGGAATGCCTCCATGTGCGCTGCCGTGTTTACTTTGTTTGTGTACCTCCCCGTAGTTAGGCACTTTCTTGCCATGACATCATAGCAACTTGTTGCTGCATCCACCCACTGAGGTATAATTCAGATCCACATCCTTATTGCGTCAGCGCCTTCATTAATTTGAGTAGTGGGAAGCTGCTGTATTAGTTGGGTGAGGGGATACGGATCTGTTTTCCGCTTTCCCTATTGTCATGTGAGTCACACAACTCACTTTGTCTTTTTCTCTACATCGCCACACTCTTCTATCTTTTTGGACCCCCTTTTTCGTATCCGGATTAATTCGGTTTCTAATCCAAGACTTACCCATGTTATGGTTTTTGTTGGTTTGCTGACCGAAGAGAGTGAAGTGGTTATGCTGTGTGTGTCCGCTTTCATGTAGCTGTTGCTGTGCTTCTCTTGATACCCTTTGTACTTCATATATATATACGTGTTGTGTAATTATTACTACTGCCGTCGGTGATACCGGTTAATGAACGCTCTTCCAAAATACGTGAATGTGCTTCTTTTTTCTAGTTTAATTTCTTTTGTGATATTGTTCATGTTTTCGTAACCCCTGCTGTTACTTATAACGTGAACTTTGTGTCGCTCTCTCTATTGTCTGTCTCGTCAGTTCAATTCTTACTCGCAGTAACGTTTTTTCCCCTCCTTTTGGCTGCAGGCAAACAAGATTTTGACGATACTGTTGCGGGTCCTGTTGTTGGTTTTCTATCTAAAGAAAAAGTGTTGTTGTTGTTTGTTTTTGCTGTTTCATTTATTGTATCCTCTTCTTTTTTCTTTCGTACTTTTGGGTATCCGTGGTGTGTTACTAGGTTCCCATCTCCGAATGGAAGCGAAGGTGGAGGATGTTGTCGTTGCGTTGGTTCGTTGCTTTTGTAAGGGAGAAAATGAGCCTCATCCTTCCAAAGCCTTCGGCGTAGCAAAGGAGTTGGCGATGGCGATGTGCGGCCGGGAGCGGCGGCTTCAGTTTTTGCGGATTTTGGCACTACTCGAAAGCGAGAAGGAGATGTGTACAGATGCGCATATATATTGCAGTGGTGCACTGATCCTTTGTGACGCCTCTGGCGGCGGTGGATGTGGTACGGAAGAAACTACAAAGTGGGAAGTGGAGATGGTGTCCATCCTAACGGCACATCCACCATACCCAAAGTCTGTGCTTGCTGCCGTTTTTTATTCCATTGTACAAGTGACCCTCTCGGGTTGCAGTATTGCAATACTGGTGGCGGCAGGGGATTCACTTCGCGGGGTTGACACCAATTTGACGGTACCTAAGGAGTGCGCTATCGAACTATTGGCCCAGTTTGCCACTGCACTGGTCACTCTGAACGAGAGATGCAAGCGGGGCCCGAGGGGGATGAACGATGACGAGGTCGATGAAGCAAAGATTCGTAGCGAAGAGGAGCGTGGTATCACGATCAGAAGCATGGTGATCGATTACGCGCTTAATGCGATCCCTTATATGCGTGAAGAATCCGCACAGGGCTCGTACCTTTGTCGCCGCGTGCTGATTCCGCTGCTGTCGTTAGGTGACAAGGCTCTCTTGGAAGATGGTCATTCCCGTATTTGTTCACTGCTAACGTGTAATGCGGGCAGTCAGATAGACACTGTTGTGCTAATTGCAGCATTGTTTGAATGCTTGTTTTCATGCGTGGATGGTGACAGGCAGCGGGACTACCGATGCTCAACAAATCTGTGGGACACGATTCACGCTGCAATTTATGGAGCCTGTACGGGCAGTGGCAGTGTGGAGAACCGCGTGAACATGCAGTCGCGAGCTGAGTATCTTCTCAAGCGTATAGTGGCAATGACCCGTGACCAGGAGTTGCGCGAGAAGTGGGATGCCAGCAGAATATACCATCCACTCTTTGTGTGGGTGCCAACGGTGAGTAACAACCTGTGGGAAATGTTGTTTCTTATTCTGGAGGTAACTAATGATTATGGAATGCACATTATTCAACCGATACTTCCCAAACTGGATTCTTTGGTGGAAAAGGTGACAGCTGACGCTAGCGTGTGGGCGGATTTTGGGGAAACTGGGGATGAGATATTACTCCTGCAGCTCAAGGGAGGTATTCACCCCCTGTGGGTGACCCTACTCTTTTTAAAAATGTTGGTTCACCCAAATGTGGCATTCCGCAAAATCGGGCTCATGCGCCTGTGGTCTCTATCCGCCCCACTGCTAAAGTTGTTCCCCAGAAAATTTTTATTCACCAGCGTATTGGAAGTTTCCCTTGACACGAGACTGTGCGCGGAGGTTGACCGTGCCTCCCACCTTACATCTTTCTTTGGCCCTAAGGGCTTCGAGGGGAGGGAGGTGTCGCCGCTCGTGGGAACAGCTGGACCTTTGGTGGATCAGCTTGAGCAGTTTTATGCACTCCTCTTTTGTGACGTCGTGCAGGGTGCGGTTGAGCGCAAGGAGGCCATGCGACGTATGCTGCATTGTGTGGTGGAAAAGCCCAGCGTACATGGAGCAACAATGATCCTTCGGATCCTTCACGGGGTAGTCACCACGCTCGCGTTGGAAATTGATGACGTGAGCAGATGTGCAACGGTAGAGATGATTACCGACGATGTGGTGTTGACGGAATTCATGCTTGTGCTTAGGGATGCAGCACAGGAGAAGGTTCCATTCTGGATTGATGTACGACTTAGTGCCATCGCTTTTCACGTCCTTCTTCAGTTTGCTCGGATGGATCCAAAAACAGTGCGTAAGAGCAGTAACTTCTGGAAGTTATTATGTATGTGCGGACCCCTTGGGACCTCCGCCGGTAGCAGTTTCATGACTGTGGACACGATAGCCCACGTGGGGGTTGCTGGGACATGTATCAGCCCATATTACCTGAATGAGCACTTGCTGTCCGTGGCGCAGGAAGCTGGGGTCGGGGGGTCCAACTACAGATTTGTACGTGATTTGCTGCAAGTGGACAACGTGCTCGATAAAATCCGGAACTTCATCCGCACAAAAGGCTCCGATGAAGTACAAGGCAAGCAGTTGATGTTTCTCTTAGGTGCATTGGATAGTATGGGGGGAGAAGACAGACAGGTGCTCGCAGATGTGGCGCGGGAACTCGCCGAAATGGTTCTTTCGTTTGGCAGAAGACCGTATAGTGAAGCTGAGGACATTTTTGTGGCGTTGGTTGCCTTTGTCGAGTTTCACCACTCGGTCGGGTCACAACCTTGTACACGGTATTTCCCCTTGTCCGTCATACTTGATGTGGAAGATGCTGTTAGTGGGTTGGCGATTAGTTCCCTCCGACAGGCATTTCACTCGATTAAGGAGGTCACGACCCTGGGTGATTTGTCTGCCGAGGCGTGGGCGCTTCAGAGCACATCGCGATGGGATGCCGTTGTTGCTGCTGTGGTTACCATATCACAAATTGCCGTGTCATATGATCATTCATCAGCTTCCGTGGTACTGAGGAGTGGTAAACGCATAAGTGACTTTGTGGAGCTTCTGAGCGTGGTTGCCGAGGGGTTCCCCGCTATTGTTCCGGAGGATGAGTCGCGCAGAGTCGCTCAACACTTTGCGCACATAGTTCTGGCGCGCAACGCGTCTCGTGCGTTGAAGGGAATGCTCTGCGGGCTTGTTGGCACTGGAGATAATATTTCCATAAACGACAAGCGAAGAGATGAGGACAAGACTTTTCTTAGGTGCCTGTCAAACAATGACCGCGCGCGTTGCATTCGTACCCTCATGCGCTGTCCGGCATTGCGACTTTCTGCCTGCGATATACCTTGTTCTTTGACAGACCTCTCGTGGTCCAATGTGCTTGCACAGTACTACGGGTGTGTTTATGACGTGATTTTTTTACTCTGCAGCTGCATGGACCAGAGCGCGGTGCCAGAGCTGGTGCACGAACTGGAGGAATACGGTCTAGATCAGGTAGAGCGGTGCTGGGAAAGCAACCTCACTAGCATCTATGGTATTCTTTCGTGGGTTGCGTCTGCGCCGGCTTCCCCAAAAGGTGACAGCAGCGTAAATATTGACCGGCGTTCTATAATTAACGCCATGTTTGGCCATCTGGGCGTTGCAGGAGGGAGGGATCACTGCCGTATGACTGTTCTTGCCTTTGACGCCCTCCGGTGTGGGGTTGAGTGTGAGGAGGAATTGGTCAAAACGCACATATACCGTACGCTACTTGATGAAGCACAGTCGGAACGTGCCGGATACATAGCTGCGGTAACCTTGTCGACGGAGGTGCTGCGCGATCCGGAGTCCAACTGGTTGCGACTGAAGGAGCTTTTGCTGCATGTTGCTGTCTTACACAATCCAAGTCGTGAAGAGGAGGGTGCCGAGGTTCTTGTGGCTGCTTTGGAGCCCCTTATGTTGAAGGCGTGGCCCGAATCACTACGTGTGCAGTATCCCCCAACGGTCCGTCTATCATATGTTGGGCGGGCTATGGCGATCTCAGCAATTTTGTGCTGCTGTTTTAAGAAGGAAGAGTGGGCGGCAGATGTCACATTGCAGCTGTTGGAGTGGAACAACAGTAATCCAGCTGTAAATCACGAGCCCTGTATGCCAAACTCGAAGGCACATCGGTCCCGCATGCGTCTCTGGCAGCTACTGTGTGCGCTAGTGCCCATGGTTCGAAGCCCTACCGTGCAGCGGGACCTCCTGCACGTGGTGGTGATGAAGTGCCTTACACTTACAAATATGGGTAGTGTCCGCCGGCTGATGGAACTTTTCGCACTGCAGCTGCTGCAGAGGCAGCCACAGTTATATTGGATCATAGATAACGCAATGGCCAATTATCAGCTCCGGCCGCAAGTGATTGGAAGCTACGTATTCATCTCAGCACACGTTATACTGCGAGAACTCCGGGGAGAGGTGGAACCCGTGGATGGTTTGATGGACACGCTTCTGCATCGTCTGTTTCAGCAGAGTACATCTCATCAACACATGCTGCGTCTGGTTTGTCATATAGGGCTTAACTTCATCCGCGAAGCATCTGTCGCTAGGGGGATCGTGTTTTCAGCTAATGAAGAGAGCATATTTGACTACGTTGCCAATGCGCCGGAGCATGTGAAGTTTCGTGTCCAGCACGCTGAACAATTATTTTTTGACGTTCGAGAGGCCTGCACTCCCCGGCAATTGTTCTGCATTCAGCGGAGAGAAGGAAATAATATTCTTCTGGTGAGTATTCCCGCGGTGGCGTTTGAGCGAATGAGGTTTATTGACCGCGAGGTAGCTTGTCTAACCGGTGTACTTACTCCTGTAGATCAAATTCGAGTTCAGGTGCTCATGCAACACTTCGAAGCTTCGCGAGTGCTAGAGCCCTTGAAAGAATTTCCTTACATTCCTCACACGAAAAGCACCGCGTTGTTTTGTGTGGACTACACGCCAGAGGCGGTTGCGGTACTCACTGCTGATACCCACATCTCCGAAGGGATGTCGTCGGTTACTGGCTATGAAAATGTCCAGCGCAAGGCAACCCCGTGGTGGAGTAGTCAACTTTATGACGAACTTCATCCACGTGCGTTGAAAACGGAACGGCAACCCGTTATTGTGATTGCATCTCTGTTGCAGAACCCTGTGAACGTCGCGGGACTTTTCCGTTGTGGGGAGGTATTCGCTGTTGAGAAGGTTGTTGTGTCAGATGCTGCTGTGCTCGAGCATCCGCACTTCGTCGCGGCGGCCCGAAGCTCTGACCTGTGGCTGCCTTGGAGCGCTGTCCAGGTGAAGGCACTCTCGGGTTACCTCAGCTCGCTGCGGCAGGACGGATATACGCTTGTTGGAATCGAACAGACAGCGGGGAGTGTCCCGATGTCATCGTACCAGTTTCCGAAGCGGGCAGTCATCGTGCTTGGCGCTGAAGGGCATGGTATACCAGCGCAGTTGCTCACGGTCCTCGACGTCTGTGTGGAGATTCCGCAGTACGGTTTAATACGCTCCCTCAACGTTCACGTGACAGGATCTATCGTTATGTATGAGTACACCCGGCAACATCGAATGGGAGGCGCTCCCGAAAGTAGTTGAGTTAAAAGGGCCTAATAACTAACCGACAGTATAGCGAATAAGAAAAGCTCCTCCCTGCGCTTGTGTACGCTTCGCGGTCATTACAAGGTACCAGTGTCTCAGTGTGTTACTGCACCGGAATGTGTTGTTCGATTTTATTCTTTTTCTTTTAAAGTTTTTTTTGTTTTTGAGCGTAGTAGAGTGACAACTACTGTGGAAAACTTTATCAGAGCTTGAAGGGGCGCATACGTAAATATTTATTGGTCGCCTCTCCCTTCAGTTCATTTTCCAGCATCATTCATACCTTCGAGCCATGCGTCGCGTGGCTTCATTCGCAGGCACGATTCCGTTGGTATCGCTAGTAAAGGGAGGGGTGGGCGATCCGTTCCTTGGCACAGCGCTGCAAGCATCATTACGCAGCGGTTTAGCTATGCACACACCGAAGGCCGACATCGTGCTTGGGCGTTTCAATTACATGGATCAATACAATGAATTTCGCAACCGCTCTGGTCGGGCCCCCGATTACTACGTAGAGAAGCACCGCGATACTTACTGGCGTGTGGATGAGTACATTCGAAGAGCGGAGAATTACCTTCAATCACAAGGCTTTTTCTTCCTTCCAACGCTAGAATTTCCGTGGTACAAAGGATGTCTTCCGCTACTTTCTTCTTACCAGATACGTCTGCACTACGGTCGTCACCACCGTAGCTACGTGGAGAAGCTTAACCAGCTGATTGAAGGTACACCATTGTATGGACTGAACCTCGATGAGATTATCGTACGCAGCCATGGGGATGAATCTCTTGCCGGAGTGTACAATAGTGCTGCGCAGCACTATAACCACTGTTTTTACTGGAAATGCATACAGCCGTATGGAAGCAACATCCCACCGGACCTTAAGGCTGCTGTGGAGCAACAGTACAGTTCGGTGGAGGCATTTCAAAAAACGTTTACTGACGCGGGGCTTGGGCTGTTTGGAAGTGGTTGGGTGTATTGGGTATATGACAAACGAGGGTGTTGTTTTGATGTTATCGCGTATAGCAACGCTGGGTGTCCGCTCACGAACGCTGATCACGTGCCGTTGTTGTGTGTCGATGTATGGGAGCATGCATACTACGTGGACTATGAGAACGATAGGGCTCAGTTCCTCTCCAAGTATTTCGATGTGGTAGACTGGCACTGGGCGGAACGGCACTGGAAGCGGGCGACTGGGCAAGACTACTACGAGATGAAGTTCTGGTAAAGGAGCGAGACGAAGGGAGAAGGAATGGGCACGCCAAAACTAGTAAAGATTGTTTATCGTTCGTTCCACCGTTGGTATCGTATTTCCCGGTGCCATTGCCAATTTGTGGGTATCACACATAGTTACCACTCGGCTCTCTGCCTGCGTCCATGTGTGCGCTCACCACCGTGGGCGACGGATGCATTTAGTAAGCACCATACTGTGTGAGAGTAGCACGTGTGCTATAATATCAGTGGTTGTATCGGCACTTATCAAGTTGGTAAAGAGTTTCTTAGTAAACGATCGCTCGAAATGCCCCCTTTTTTGCTATTGCCGCCACCATTGCCCATTGCCCTTCATCATTGTGTGTTTGTGCATGAGGCCATCTACATCATTTTCTTTACCTGTGTGGATTGCGTGGACACAGTCTTGTGTAGGTGGTCAACATGTAGGTATCTGTTACCACCTCCTTCTGTCTGCAAGTGTTTTAAGAAAGGAGGGGGGAAATGTTGTTTATACAGTGGTGGATCAAGTGTTTTTTTTTAAATGTGAGGCTACCACATGATATATGCCTTTTTCGCAAAGTAGGACGCGGAGGGAATGCAAATGGATGTGTGCGTACTGAGTTGTTGGGGGAGCGGAAGCATCATTAGCGGTGATTACAAATTAAGTAGGGGAATGAAAAGCGTGGATGTGGGTAGAAATGCACAGCATTCTCCGTAAGCGCCGCTCGTGAGCACACCGTGCATAAGTGGAGTTGAAACGTGGTTTGATACTCCTTCCTTCCGTCCGCAATTTCCCCCCTTTTTCTGTTGCCTTTTTCTGCAAGGTAGCCTCAATACTCGGTAGTTGTTGGTGATATCGCACGGGTAAAATCCAAAGAAATAGGGAAGTGTAACTCATATTCGGTTCGAACGGAGAGAGGTAAGGCGGGGTAAAGGGCGGAAAAGATCAGTGTGGGGATTGGTGGAAGTAACATTGGTCTGTTAGCCTCTTTGTCATCATGATGCGCCGTTGCTTTCCGTTGCTAAGTGCTGGTATGGTGGAGTACCACGAGTGGCACTTGCACGAACCACTGCTGCAGAATTATGAAGGGTGGCGTATTCTTGACAACCCAAAATATGAGCGTAAATCCGATGCGTATATCTACGATTTTACCGGTTGTGTGCGTCACCTGGACCCCATCATTGATGACCCGCGGCTCACACATAAGCAGCGTGTGTGTCGACTTTACCGTTGGGCCCTTAAAGAACTGCAAATGTGGCTCGTCCAGCTCAACGCCCATAAATTCAATCTCGCCTACAAAGTCGTTCGTCGTCGCTTTGAGATGTATCGGTACGTCACTGACCCTGCGACGTGTGACATGATGGTGCGTCAGACACAGAAATACCTACGAGAGAACGCGTGCTTTTACTACTTGCGGCGCAACAACGCCTCACCATGGTCAACTGCCACCCTCGCCAACCCAATGTTTCACCCCGATGGTGCGCAGGTGTACGACCACTGGACCCATCCCGAGGTGCTGTGGTATGACGATGCGAAGCTTCACCGGTGGACAGGTCACCACCCGATGTACGGTAGTGCGGGGGAGGCGTCAGATCGCTTCGGTGATATGGATGTAGCACCTCACCTTCGCTTTTTTACAACTGTAGTGTTCGGGATGGTGTTTTTATGGGCCATCCTAAACTTTCTAGCGTTTTTTGATAGGGACGAGGACGTGCACTTCAAGGAGTGGTGTTCCGCCTTCAGCGATGACCTTAAGGGTGCGTTGTACGCTGCAGAAAGGAACTCGCGGAGTCACACGTCGATGTTAGGCTGGGATTGGGACCGAATTATGGGGAAGGTACAGCAAGACGAGGGCTTTCATCTCTATGATGTAGACTTTGCCGCTGCAGGTAGTAATATTGCCAGGAGATAGTGGTGTCGATTGTAATAGTGGAGATGATACCGAGCTAGTTTATATATTGGTGCAGTATTAGGGATTTGAAATTGCTTGTTGTGCAGCCAGTATCGTGTAGATTTAAAGGGAAGCATAGTATAGTAGCATCTATCATATTATTTTTACATTTTTTCCTTCTATTCCCACCCACTCTTCGCGCACACAAGTACGTACTTCCTTATCTGCATCCTCACACCAACTTCGTCGTCATTATTTTCGGCTATTCTTGTGGAAGGAAAAGATATTGGATTTCGTACCCGTGTCGCAGTAGGGAATGAGAGCGGAGGAGATATCGGATATAATTTCAGCTGCCGTCAGAGTCGGCTAGTGGAGGCATCTTTGTTCACGGCTGTGAGATGGCCAGACAGGTGAGGTCAGGGGCGTGATTGGTTTTTATGGGTTAGAGATCCTGCCTGTGACACAGGCGCTCATGCTTTGAGAATTGCGACACTTCCCTTCTTTTCCAGTTGGTTTTCATTTCATCAAGCCTCTCCCCTTCTACCTTTGGGTTGTCATGCAAACAAATCAACACTCTTTATTTCCCCATCCGTGTCATTGCTCATATATTGGTAGGGAGGGATTTCTAAGTTGACGCGAGAAAGGAGCTTCCGGCACCCAACAATGTCAAAGCCAACTCGGAAGTCAGTCAGTGAGAGGAACCAAAGTGAAAGCTCAGCGTTGAGACCGTCAATTTCCCCATCTACACGATGGAATGATAGTGTTGACAGGGGAAGCAGCTGCAGCAGTATAAGGATCGACTACCAACGCCTTATGGACAGCCACACAAGACGCGCAGAGGTAATAGCGCAGTATAGGCAGCTGGTAATGAACAGGAGGTTACAAAACGGGCAGGGTGAACCCACCGTGTGTGACGAAGAACGGAGTGACTGGCTGAGGGAAGATGAGTGGGATCGGCTCTTCAGTCTAGAGGAAGAGCGGTGTTCCTGTATCAACGGAGAACAGGAGCCTCCATTGAGGGAAGAGGGAGAAGTGATTCTTAAACAAAAGGAGGAGGTGGAGGAAGACAGGGAACTCAGGGCGAA
>NW_027124331.1:51259-56189 GCF_001457755.1 Trypanosoma equiperdum | reverse complement strand
GAGGGAAGAGGAAGAGCGCAAGCGTAAACAAAAGGAGGAAGAGGACGAATGGAAGCGCAGGCAGAGGGAGGAAGATAAGCGGAGGAACAGGCCAAAAGATGAAGTAGAGCTGAAGGTCCAAGTGGAACAAGAGGAGGAGCGCATGCTTCGACTGACAGAGGAAGTGAAACGGGAGCTTCATTTAAAAGAGGAGATGGATCTGCAACTTCGACTGCAGCAAGAAGAAGGGCAGGAGCCCGAGTTAAGGGGTGAAGAAGAGCACAATCGGCAATCACAAAGCGCTGTTCCCAGAAGGACCATGAGTGCGGAGAGCGATAATCGGAGTATATCTACACGAACAACTGCCACGTCACGTGCCTCAGCTCAACTTGCCTCTGGTGCCGCCGTAATGTCCTCCCTCCGAAGCAGCAGCCCCTCCTCGTGGCGTGCATCCCATGGCGGCATTAGCATGCTTCCAATGAGTGTAGTGGCCATGAAAAAACCATCCGAGCAGCACCCTTTAGAGTCTTCGCGTCGACGTGAGGGAGAAAACAGCGGGAGCACTAGAGTACGACAAAGCCTCGTATACCCACTTGTCTCACCTACAACGGCAACACTTTCGCCAGTAACCAATCCATCGGCTCGCGCAAATTCACGGAGTGAAAAACATCCGGGGGACACACCAGACAGTGTCATCTCCACAAGCAAGCAGAGCACTGCGCATAACAGTAAGGTTGCTGTGCGTGAAGAAAATAATGTGGAGAAGCCAGCAGCGAAGGCGTCCGTGTCATCGTCAACGCACAAACGTGCGCCCACCCCCACATCGGTTGCGAAGAGCAGTACGAAACGTAGCGGTACCATGAGCAGCGAGACAAAGAGTTCCACGAAGCGTTCCACACACGGAGGGAAAGAACAGAGTGAACTGCAACCGAGGTCTCAGCAAAATATCAAGCAACGCCAACAAGCCATTCGTGAGGTGGAGGACCCGTCATTGCTTACTTCGGCAACCGCACACACCATCAAAGTCTCGACTCCCTCTCGTGAAGGACCTCGTTCCCAGGCCGTTGCTGCCGATGCCGTTGATGGTGCTTGTCATAGCATCAGTAATGAGAGCAGCAGTCGCCAAAGCGAGTGGGCACCCCGGTTGCCAACAACGGTACACGAACCGGCGCCCCAGGCCAAATCTCGTGACGGTAAAATGGGATCGGAGGCGCCGAGGGTTGATCCCGAAGATGCCTTCCATGCTAGTAAATTTGATACGAGAACTGTATCTACAAATCTATCCAGTGTTCTACCTGCGCGCGCGCCTGCAGGTTCCACGATGGAAGAGGAGCTGCTACTCCTACTTCGAGAGTCACAAAAAGGAGTTTCCTCCTCCACCGAACCTTCAGTGCGCGTGTCCCCTACCCGTCGCTCCACTGTTTTCGGTACACAAACCAACAGGGGCTCCTGCATCGCTTCGGCAGCAGCAGTTCTTCAAGGGATGCTCAGGAGGTCTCGTGAAGTGGTTCCCTGTTACTATTGTGGTGAAATGCAACCCCTAAAAACGTATTCCCTGCATTTAGATTTTTGCCGCACCAAAACAACGGCTCTGTATAGGCGGTATGGTCTCAGTACGCTGCGCCTCAATATGGGAATACCGACTCGGTGCATTCCAGAGGCCGTGTCTGAAGCTACAAGAGAAGAACTTGACGCCTTTACCCGCGCTTGTTATGAATGTGTGAAGGTGTCAATCATTCCCTGTCCAGGATGTGGCACACACATGCGCGTGCACGATCTTCCTGAACACGCGGAAGCCTGCAAGAGCGGTGCAAATTCAGGTCGTAGGACGACAGTTTCTTCCAAATCGTAGCACAGTGCTTGTGTCGCCGGGCGTGCAAAGGAAGTTACTAAGTTATATATATATATATATATATTTCACACACTCTCTCCCTCAATTTTCAAAATACTAGAGCAGTAGAGACCACCAGCGGCGTTTTAGAAACATTTGCCCCTTCCCCCCGTTCCTTTAACATATCGTAATTTTAAAGTGATTTGCCACCTCTTTATTGTTGATGTTTAAATATTTCACATTTTCCTTACTTTTTTTTTGGTTTACCGGTTGCTTTCACGCAATGCCGTAATACCCGCTTTTGTTTTATGAATTATTTTGTCCGCCTAAGGGGAATGGAGGGTTTAGATCCCCCTTTTTTAATTTTTCGCTATTTTTGGTTTGGGGGATGGAAGGGATTAGTCTACTAAAGAAACTGTTTTGAAGGTGGGGGAAGGGGGAAGGATACAATATAGATGATAGAGTTGGGAAGCGAGGTGGGTTTAGATTCGACGCAGTGAAGAAAACAAGAAAATAATTGTTTTGTTTGCTTTTTTTTTTTTGGTTTCCTTTTTTGCGTAACGGATGTGGGGAGGCGGTGACCTCTCCATTTTACTCCGTTTTGTGCCGAGTACATGCAGTGCACACGCATTCGCACAACTGCCTCCCACGTGAAAGGCTCCTTGGCGAAAAATGTGCATTTCGTGCTACAATATTCGCCTCATCGTTTTTGTGTCTTTTTAGTTTTATTGTTTTTACTTCTTTCCGCACATATTTCTATTTTGGCTTATGAATTACGAACACATTCTTTCGGGAAAGACCGCATAAGACTGTCCCCCACATTAATTTACCGGTGGCGAAAGATATTAAATAGATAGAGGAGAAAGGAAAAAGTGAAAGACAATAAAAAAAAGAAAGAATTATGAGAGTGAAAGGGAGGAAGGAGGTGAGGACGGTAAAGAGGAAGGGAAAAGGATTCAGTGCGCTCACAGTAGTGATAACTCGTCTAGAGGCGAAGGGTGTTGCGAAGATACGTGTGTCCCATCTTAAAGAATCCAACCTCTCATGTCTCTATATGGTGAATACCCGATTTTACATCGTCTCCTCTTTGTTCACTGAGTCATTGTTGCTTTTACTTCTGTACCCATATTTTATTTATATGTTGTCATGGTTATTCACTTATTTTCCTGTTTTGTTGAATACCGGAAGGGTGTGCAGCAGGACTGTGGGAGGGATCCCCTGCGCCAAAAGGAGTGCGCCACCGATCTTGAGGGACTCGGGAGAGGGGTGTCAAAAGAAGTTGTGCGCAAGTTAAGGAAGGGGACCAGCGGGTGCGACGGGGCGTGGGAAAAGGCATAATAGAGGGTCCCGAACTGCTGCTTTGCTCTACAGCGGTAGATTGTCGTACATAGTTACATTGCGGGAATAACGTGAATCCTTTGCCCTCGAGTGTAGAAAAAAAAATGAAGGGCAAGGCAGTTAAAGAACGTTGTTTCAAGGAGGCCCAGAAGGTAAAAGTGGCGAAACTGGTTGGGCGGTACAGGGAACTCGTTGGTAGGCTTCAACTCCCCGTTATTGATCTGTCCTTTTATGATTCTTGCTTCGTCGAGCCGCTGCTGAGGCATCCGAAGGACCGCAGACTGGAAGACGCGCTCACCACGCTGTGTGACTATTTAGAGAAACACCGTTGCCGTACCGTGGAAGTGCTAGAACTTTGCGAACGTCGTGATCAACTCGTCGAGTGGTTGTTAACTTGCTGTGAAAAGTTCGAGGAAAGTGTTATTCGTCCCCGTTTGTTGCGGGTAATAGCTCATGAGGTAGCTCCGATCGATGATAACGAACGCCACTTTTTCCATTTTTTCCGGGGTGCCCTTACAGCACACCAGTTTCTAACGGGGCAACTTGTTGAAGGAATATTCCACTGGCGAGAACAACTCACACGCCCGTTCGCCTTTAACGTTTCAGATGAAAACTACATCTACCGCATATTAGAAGATTGTGAATTACTGGACGCTAGTTCCTTGGGCAAAGCACTCAAACTGCGACTGAGTGACCACCCACTTGGCGCCCATCAGGTGACGACGTCTGACCTGTGTGATCATATCGTGGGGAGGGGCTTTCAGATTCCGTCAGGAGACCATCGTTACGGATGCCTTACCGGTGACCCTCGTGGTTGTTCTAACGCTTTGGTAGCAGTTGGTGAGTGTTGGCGTCCGTCTGCCGTTCAGCAGAGACATCGTACGTGTAATGACCGTGCCAGCGGAAACCAAGTCTACTTGGTGCTGGGCGAAGCCATCATCAAGGGAGAGCATCTTCTGCAGTCAAGGCTGCTTGACGAACTTCGAGCGTTGGCGGACAATAATCGATTTCTTCCAATGCTCTCTACACCTACGTTGGTGACGTTGGGTGATTTGGGCCTCCCCTTGGCTGAACCGTCCACGAAGGAGTGGCTGCAGTTTGTTGTGCGCCCTGGTGTTGGCAGCGCACTCCCGTGCAACCCCAGCACTGGGGACGGGAATGATACACACGGTAGCCGGGAGAGCCCTTCTCAAACCGTTACTACTAGTAGCAGCAGTACCTCCACCTCCACCCTTTCTGAGAGTCAATTATACCCCGGAACTGAACCCTCCTGCACCGCAGCCTCAAGTGTAACACAATGAGATGAGTATCGCGGGGGTCATGCGTCGGCTACGACCACAGATGACGGCAGCTATCGTAGAGGCCAGATAAGTGAAGTCAGGCGAACTAAGATCAACAGCGGTTTGAAACCTTCAAAGGCGAGCGGTGATTACTCAGAACATCCTTCCTTTTCTCAATCATATACATCCACTAATTAGTGGACAATTCAATAAGTGACGCTGTCTGGAGCGTTCTTGGATTATTCCATAATTAGGCGGCCATTAGAATTTTGTACCGTTGTGCTAAACCGAGCGACAACATTCGCCGCTTTGCAAATGCATGTGACTGATTAATGTTGCTTTAGGTGTTAGTTCGGGACGACACGGGTTTGTTCATGTGCGCATTTGCCAAAAGATGGGAGTAACAAACCTAAAGTGCCCCACCTTTCCCTCAGTTTGTGCTGTTCCTCCCGTCATTTACCCGTTGCTTGCGTGATGGAGAGGTGCCTTGGTTGTACAGTTG
>NW_027124331.1:12715-51249 GCF_001457755.1 Trypanosoma equiperdum | reverse complement strand
TTTTTTTTGGATTGGTCATCTCTTCGTCATTTGTTGGTCTCGCTCCAGATTACACCTGCCTCTCATCCCGCAGGGTTTACTTACCTAAATTTTCGAAGAAGGTGTGTACCAGTTCCTTCTTGCTTCGTCTGGAATTGCTATATAACCCTCGTTTTGTTTACCAGCAAATGATTTCACATATTTTACAGTACTGGGTTACGTTTTTGTTAGTTGGCACTAATTTTTTCTTTATCTCTTGCCACTTTCTGCGCTTCCGTTTCTTATTACGGCCAGATTTTTTTTTCTTTCTTTCTTTCAGCGTACAAGCAGGTTTACTCATTTTCCCTCTTTGGGGCGCAGAAAGGGAGGAGAGAGATTCCATATAAAAGCAGAAGTCCGCGCGGAGGCCATAGGGGAATATAAAGGAAAGGGATCCATGACAACAAGTGGAGTTGAATCGGTATCGACTACGGTGAATGAGGGGTTGAAGCCACAGACTGAGGGCAGTGAAGAGAGGCGTCCAACAACCTTTAAGGAGTTGCGGCCCTCATGGTTGACACCTTTCTTCGGTGCAAACGAGCCGGAACCATACAAACCACCCGAACGCGGTCACCCGTGCAAGGCTTTCAGTCGGCAGGTGCACGAATGTCTTGACAGAAATGGCAATAATGTGGATTTTTGCCAGTCGAAGTTGGCTCTTTTGCAATCGTGCCTAAAGGAGTTAGGTCTGTAGCGTTTTTCACTAGTGTCTTATTTTACTTGGTAATTACGTGTTATTTTGGGGAGTTTTGGCGTATGCTCGCACTGCAGGAGAAGGTACACATGCGCACATACGCTTGCAAAGTGGCGTTGGGAGAATAGACATGTGTCGTTGCTTTAGTTCTTTTTTTTTTTTTACGTCGTTATGTATTGCTAAGGTATTTGTATTGTGTTGGGGAGGGGTTGTACACAATGACTTACGCCCATATCCTCCGGAATGCCTGATTGGGGCGGTACAAACCTTCTTATTATATTCGGCTTCGAACGACCCTTCAGGCGGAGTTATTGCTGAAATCACCAGGTGGCGGCCATGTCGACATTGCGAAGGAGCAAAGGGACGACTTGCAGTGATGATATCGTATATATACATATGTATATATGTATATACATGTATATTGCTGTTTTGTGTTGTCTTGTACCTTGCTTTCCATGTAGTAGTTCTCCACTGCAGCTTGTCCTATCGTCACGAGGCCTCTTTGTGCAATTACTGCGATTGTCCTTTTCACCGAAGTGCCACTTTCGTTGTGGTGCTGCGGGGGGGGAAATGTAGCTGGGGGGAGCTTTTTGACTATTGTTTTAGTCAATACATGCTTGTCAGCGTTATCCACGCTGATACGTTAGCGTAAAAACGTATGCAGCATTGTTTGTGCTTGAGAGAGCTGTGACGTATCTGAGAAAGGAACGATCCATAAACAAGCCTTCTTTATTCTTAATCTTGTAGGAAGGATTGGCGTTATCGAGCTGTATTTTATCCAAGCGAGAAAGTGGAAACAATGACAGTTATTCTTTGCCCTCTTTTTATCCTTATGCGTTGGATGGGATCCAATTAACTCTTGTTCTTTCCCGCTTTAGTGTCTGCTTTCGTTAAGGAAAAGACACGTGTGGAGCCGCGTAAACGCTCCACACTTGACACGGAGCGGCTGTAACGATTGTGTTCGTCAGCTTGCGGCGGTGCAATATATTGACTGACAGCACGGAGAGGGGGGAGGTGTTTAGCGCATTGCCAATCCACAGTGGCGAAGCAGAGCTGAACCTGTGGTTTCATACAGTGGCCGAGTATTTGCGTTGTGCTGCGATATATATAACATGCAGGTGCATCACAGTGTGAGAATATCTGATCAGGAAGGGGTGTACGCTCTCGACGGTTGCCTGTGCACGGGTAGTGGTAGTGTTGCACTCTGCCTTTCCCTCTCCAACCAAACCATTCAGTGCTATGACGCCTGCACAGCTTCAGCTCTGTGCACAATACGCGGTCACACGTGTACAATACGGGATGTCACTTCTTCACCTACTCAACCCCACGTACTATATAGCGCACAAGAGGATACGGGGGTTATGGTGAGCGACATAAGGCAACAGTCTCCTGCGCACTTTCTTAGCGAGTACTGCGGCACCGGGGCTACTGGTGGGGCGGTGGCTACGTCTCCCAATGGAGACGATATTGCGGTTGCTGTTAACGGTGACATACATATCGTTGACACACGAACCTGGAACACCAAAAGGATTATAGGTACAATGCACCTTGACGAGATAACTCGTGTGCGTTTCATTAGCGAGTCAGTGTACTGCTCCGCTGGAGAAGATCAAATGATCAACTTTATCGATTCTTCACCAGTTGTCAAGGAAAATGATATGCTCCTCCAGGCGCTCTCCTGTGGGGAGGTGGCAACAAAGATGAACGCGTTCCCCGAGCATGCTACGCTTGGGATCGTCGGATCATGTGAAAACGCCTACACCTTCCCGTATGTTCTTCAACAACAGGAGGTGCGATACGAGAGGCCTGATGATGCGACGTATTGCGTAGATATTTGTTCTCTCAGGGGGCGGCTTTACCTCGTAACTGGGGTGCGGGACGAGGATGGCAATGCGGGTCCGCTTAGCGTCATGGATGTGGCCACTCGCGAGCGGGTAGCACTTCCTCAGTTTCACAAAGAGATCAGCCGCGTCGCCATTGGCGTAGAGGATTGTTTGATTACTGGGGGTGAGGACAATGTTCTCGCTTTTTGGAGGGAGGGGCCCGTGTCTGGTGGAGGGAATGTAGAGCTTACAGGGGCTGCGTCCTCTTGTACTTCAGTGGGTCATCCTCCCCAGAAGCTCAAACCCCTTCCTCGCGGCTCCAGAACTCAAAAGTTTGTGCCGTATATTAAGGGAGCCAGCTGAATGACAAATTCCCGGTTAGGAGAGCGGCGAATAAGTGTACGTTGAATATAACAAGTGTCATCGCTATCAGTGTCGCGTCATGCTCGAAATACAGCTGATTCAACGACCACCGTGCCTCCCTCCTGGTTCCACGCATTTCGTTTTTTGCGCTTCAGTGGGCGTGTTGTCTTACTGGACGGGTCTAGCCGGCAGAAGGTCCGAAGCCGCCGGCTCCCCAGTTGTTGCTCTCGCTCGGCCTATCTTCGTAACAAGGGGGTCGTACACGTTTTCGTACTCCCCTTTAGATGTACACCCCACTGGAGCACCCGGCACGGGCAGCAACAACAAAGAAAGCGAAAGTCATTGACTTTGCCACAACGCCACACAGCCCCACTAAGCGGTCTTCGCTTGTGTGGTTGTGTGTGCTTGCATAAGAGAGGGGGGAATAGGTGGGAGCTGTGGTGTCTTACCGTTTAAATGGCAAGAGATTTTTATTTGGATACGCTCCACGATGCAGTGTCGGCGCTTCTTGACTCCCCTTTTCATCATAAATGCTAAACGAAACGTAACACAGTTACATAATGTGCGATTTTGCTTCCTCAGCTATGGGCTCCTCCGTTTTGTTATGTATTGGCATAGTTGGTACCAGAAACCCTGAACTAATGCGAGCATTTGCCACCTGTTACTCTGCATTATTTTTTCACTACATCACCGACATGTGCAAGTAGCAAGATAAACGAACTCCGGTATTGGTGGTAACGACTTGACAGGGAAAGCAGTCGAAAAGGGTGTAGGTAGCTCAGGCGGCTTGATACGCAGGGAAATTTAAGAACTAAGGGGAGGGTTTTCTTTGATTTAACCCCCTCTTGTGGCACACCAGTTGGTGGCATCAGTGGTGTCGTTAAATACTCCGGCTGGAGCGAGGAAAAGGACAATCTGTAACCAATGAGGAGCAGCGGTGATCTGGCGAATTCCGCCGAACGGAAATTGGATGATGAAAAAAAAAGGTGCGATTGGAGGTTTACCGACAACACTCCATTAATTGCCGCTTGCCTGCTAACAGGTGCTGTTGTACTGGGGGTGCACTACATTTCAATTTGCAAGGACCGCACAGATATCTCGTTGCCAACCCTCATGGAATCGATAGAATCTAAGTGTAGTTCTTTGGGAGACGCCTTCAATGCGTCGGCACCTGAGTCTGTGCTTCACCCTGTACCCACACAGATTGGTGTTGCCATCTGGGTGGCGCGCGAGGAGTGGTCGTTGCCCGTTCACGACACCCTTGATCGCATCGAAAAGGTGGTGTCTGGTGCGGGCAATCGGAAGCAACAGTTTATACAGCGCATTGTAAGGGTTTCGCAGTTGGGTTCCGATGGGAACCTGGAGAAAAGCAGTAGTAGTAGCACGAAGTGGAGTGGGAGCGGTAAGGTGAGTCAAGATCCGTTGGCAAATGCCGCTATCAAGCAACAGCTCGGACTCTCCGTCGCTAAGCATGCATACGCCGTTAGCTTGAAAGAAGAACTCTTAATGCACACGATCAGCTTTTTCGCTGCGCCCCCGTCTGCGGCCAAGTCTGTTCGCTGCTTTCTCTTCGATGACAAGCGCGCGTACTGCACCGTTCCCACTGAAATGGGGATGGAGACCACGAAGCGTGAAGTGGAGGCTGCGGTGGCGACACTTCTAGCAGACTGGTTAGAGATTGAAAACTTCCGTGACGCCAATGCAACCCAACGATGGGCGATGATGCGTAAAGTTCGTGGTTGCCATTACGCCCTTCGTGCACTCAGGCAGCTGAAGATGTCGGTGGATGCTCACCCCGAAATGCCCGTGCCAGAGGGTGTTAGGGGAGCTGTCGATCGTCTTGAAAAGCTTGTCCATGAAAGTGACTTCACCAAACTTGCGCGAGCTGCGGCCGACCTGCAGTTTCATCAACTACTGTTGCCACAGATTTACATTCCATGGGATCAAGCTGTGGTAAACCACCTCTCCATTTTGATGCCCGTCTATGGTGTAATAACTCTCGCCGTGCGCTTGATCAAGGAGAACCGAAAGAGAGCGCAGGTTGTTCAAAACTCGTAGGAGCGGATAAGAACGTTAGGTTAAGCCGGTGGTGTTGCTTTTTGTTTGCCATTGGTATTTTCCCGTCTCGTACGCTCTTGTTTCATTCCTGTTTTCTGTAGTGTAATTGGCTAATTTCCATTCCACCAGCAGCGACGCCAACTACTGCCACGCCTCGCGTTGTTGTATTTGTTGTTTCATCGTGCTGCATCGCCCTAGTTGTACAGCCGAACTCTGATGATAACGCAAGTGCACTAATTTTCTCGTCATCTCCTCATTTTCTCCCCATTCTTCCCCATTAGAAAAATAAAAAGAAACTCAAATCGTTGGTCCCCCTTAGGTAGCGCCATTTTCAACAATTAGAGATGTCGGATCCAACGCCCCTTCCCATGTCGGGGCCGGTTGCTTCGCCTCGTGACCGATCACCTACTTCCATCAAGACTGGCCCCCAGCCGGAACTCTCACGCACGGAGCAGTCTGCGTGGCAGAGAGAAAAGACAGCATTCAACGCCGATGCAGGAAGAAAGAATATTAGAAAGAATCCGTCGAGTCGATACCAGAGGGTTATTATAGGCGAGGATGACGGCGATAGAGACTTTGCAAAGTGTGCAGAGATGATTGCCAATGTCATTCTTGCGAGGCAGAAATACAAGCAACGAGACAAGGGTGAGTTTGATAGCCTAACAAAAGAGGGCGACGAGGAAGAATCCTCTGACATTACCCCAGGGGACGACGAGACAACACTAGTATTTGACCGGGGCGTTTATCGGTTTGGCGGCATGAAGACGCATGTAATACCGTGGGAAACGTATGTACGGGACGTGCGGTTGGTCTACAGTGTGATTGAATCTGGCCCCTGTCTTTCAGCGGCGAGGTCCCGACTCCTTACTTTGGAGAGAAAGTCACAGTTATTTGCATTGTTGAATTGGAAAATAGAGTCCAATGTAGATAGACCTGTGTGTGGTGACAATATGTATGTCCAGTGTACGCGCGTTGACAACGCACTACAGTTGAACACTTCTGTCATAGCTCAGGTTGTGCTTGAGTTCATCATCTCAACAGCCACTGAACAACCACGTACCCCGCTATTCCGGGAGAAGGGGAAAACCGTACTGCTGCATGAATACTTGGAATCTCATGGTGTGAAGGACCCACGTCAGCTAACAGTGCAAGGACTTGGGATGCACCCGCCCAAGTATCACAACAAATTTCAGCAATACGATGCGTTTGACTCGGCGCTCAACCCAGGAGGCCGTTTTGCCACCGATTTGCTTCAGTCATTTCTCTCTACAAACGGTTCGAGAGATGGTGATCTCCTTGGGTCTATCATTCGTCCAGAGTTCGAACAGCGGGAGTTCCGGGGGCGACAGACCTTTGCCACAGAAATGCAACTTAAGGTTTATGGACACAATGCGGAGGAACTAGAGAAACTTGCTGCGTGGGTGAGTCGACAAGGGTTTAACTCATTCACCCTAAACAGCTGGACAATTTGCATCCCCCGTACTGCACCCCCTGAAGGGCCAAACATGCAACCTATTACATGTGACACCTTTTCCGACCAACTAAAGAATATTTTCTATCCGATGTTTATGGCTACATTGCACCCATCAGAACAGCGGTGGGTGGACGTCGCCTTATTACTGAAGAAAACAGGCTCCATCAGCATTCTAACGGGGTCTCAAACGCAATCGCAGAGCATTACATTGGATGCTGTAAGTCCGGAGCAAGTGAAATACACAGCTTCCATTAGCGACTGCTACTTCTTTTACTACATATGGTCTAACCTTTTAGCGCTGAACTGCCTGCGCGCGCGGTATGACTTAAACACACTCAACTTCAGTCCCTCCGTGTTCGAGCGGGCCCCCATGTACGAGCAACTGATATCCAGTTTCCTACTAGGTGACGTAGTGTACCACGCCAACACGCTGCAAAGTAGCTGGATCATGCAGTACCTCTTCATGTACTGTCGGATTGGTATTGTTATGTCACCTCTGCGTGACAATGCGCTGAGCATGTCTTACTTTGACCATCCCATTGTTCGATACTTTCTCCGGGGATTGGTGGTATCTATAACAACATCCGATCCTCTTTATGTGCACCACTCAATCAATCCACTGCTGGAGGAATACGCAACGCTGATGAAGTTGTTTTCCATGACGCCAATGGCTGTGTATGAACTGTCGCGGAACAGTGTTCTCAACAGTAACTTTCCTGACGCGGTAAAGCAAAAGTGGTTGGGTGACATCTTTCAGCACCTGGAGTTTGGTGGAGGTGATGTTCGCCGCTTGGGTGCCTGTGATTCCCGTTTACAATTCCGCCAAGAATGTTTAGTACACGAAGAGGCGGTGCTGAACCTTGTCCTTTCGCAGGTGGCTAAGAAGGGAGAGCAGCCCACACGCATAAACATGGTCACCGTGACGGGTGCCGCAAGGACGTTGGACGACGATCTTCAACAGTTGCGAAATGCAAAGCGAGCCAATCACACGGATTGGCGTGTCGTCTTCTCACGAATCGATGTTACTGACGGGCCCACAGGCTTCCGTGAACGAGAAGCAGTCGAGCTGCTTCGCGAAATTATTGTTCTCCGAAGTAAGTACGTTAATCCGCGTGTTAAATATGTTGACGTAAAGGTGGAGGATGTATTCAACGACTCTAATTTCGATGAGTCGCTTTGGGAATATAACAACTACTATGGTGTTTTTCTCACGTGTCGCAGTGGGTTGGCGCCACAGTGGCCAAGTTTCATTCCTCCTGTTAAGGAGTTCATACGTGACGTGTACACCGTCCGGGGTGCGGTTATGGGTCACCAAAAGCTGCGGAATCTCGCTACGCAGCGGTTGAATCTTCTGGAGCGGAAGTTCCATCTTCACCTGGCCCTTAACATTTCTAAAGAAGCTGGTAAGAAGGAGGAAAAGGAATGGAATAACAGGGACTTTTTCACCGCGCATAAGGTGGATACTAACGTGCAAACGGCGGCCGGTATGAATGCCCGTACGCTGCTGGAGTTCTTCGTGGAGAAGGCGCTTCATCATGGACATGATGTAGTGTTTGAGGAGGACAACCAGCCGGTGACATTAAGGCAAGTGCTGGAGCGGCACAAGATTAATCCCACGCGCATTACCGTCGATGAATTGAATCATTTGTTAAACACGAACCCGCAGCTGCGCACAACTTTTTTGGACCCGGATAACTTTATGAAGGGACGCTATTTTGCTGAACTGACAAAACGCACACTAGAGCTGTATCAGGAGGATGCTTTCAGTTTTTCTGAAAACCGTTTGGTTATTGGTGGCAAATCAAAGAGTGAATGGGCCTTGTTGGCACACTGGTTTGATCGCTATGGCATGGCGAGCAGGCAGAACCGTTGGATGATTAGTTTGCCCCGGTGCTACCGTCGGCTCCGTCAGCAGGGGATCGTGCGTAACTTCGGCGAGTACTTGGACAATATCTTCCAGCCCTTGTGGGAAGTCAGTCTTCATCCCGCCAAAGACACGAGATTTCACTATTTTCTCACACACGTATCAGGGATGGACTGCGTTGATGATGAAACGAAAATTGATCTTCCACTCACCTGCAAGTACCCACACGACTGGAATAGTGAGTTAAACCCGCCATATAACATGTATCTCTACTACTATTGGGCAAACATTACAACATTGAATCAGTTCCGCGCATCGCGCGGACTTAGCACCTTCGCGTTTCGACCCCAATGCGGTGAGTTGGGGGACATTGAACATCTCATTGGGGGATTTTTGCTGGCCGATGGCATTAACCATGGTGTGACGCTGCGTAACAACCCCGTGCTAGAATACATGTACTATATAACTCAGGTGGGTGTGGCGATGTCGCCGTTGAGCAATACCGCGGCCGCCTCAGAGTATCTTTTGAACCCCTTTCCTCTATTTTTTCGCCGTGGGCTAAATGTTAGCCTTGCGACCAATCAACCGCTTTACTTCCACTTCACACGGGAACCGCTTATTGAAGAATACTCTATTGCCGCCAAACTTTGGAAGTTTGAATTCAATGATTTGTCAGAGATTGCACGTAACAGTGTGCTACAGAGTGGCTTCCCTCACGCATGGAAGAAGAACGCCCTCGGGAATTTGTATTACCTCAATTCGACACTTGGAAATGATGCACGCAAGAGCCGAGTCTCTGACATACGTGTTGCCTACCGCTACGAGGCATATCATGAGGAAATGAACTTTCTGTCGGAACAACTGGACAGGGATGAGAAGATACCCCGGGCGATGACGCTTCTAGAAGAAGAGATCGCTGTTTACGAAAAAGAAACTGGGAAAAGGGTAGATATGCCATCTTTGTTGAAGCTTGATGATGGAAGTCTTCCCAAGGACCCACCCAAGACCGTTGCGCGGCTACGGGAAGAGGTGGAATATTTGCAGAGGAAGATACTGCATTCAAATTCGGTTATCTCAACCTACAGGAAGGAAAACAATTGCATTGTAGAACACTTTAACCGTATACGAAGTCGGCTTGCTAGCAGCAGCTTCGTGGTGATGGGTAATCTGAGTCGCAAGTACGAGCAGATGGACATTGAAAGTTCTGATGAACGAGGTAACGTTGCTTCGTTATGTAACGACGAGAGCAGGGATTCTTAAGCCGTCGGATAGTTACAGATCGCGGAGAGGTACCTCTGTTAATGTTGGATGGGTGTAAACTATAGAGCACAATGACATCCTTTGATGTGGTGAGTGCTTTGTACTTTTTTCCCCCATTTTTAAACCTCTTTGTACTAATTTCACGTATCACCACTGCGAAGCTGTTTCCTAGAGTCCACCACTTCTTCCTTCCCTTCGGTTTCTTTTTTGGTAATTAAGCCTTGTAGTTTCCCCTCACATATACTTTTTTTTTAATTTTTGAATAGCGAGTCCTAATTGGGCTTATTTTATTTACGCATCGCTTCTCTTAACGCAGCGGCTTGTACATGAAAGGTGGTCCCTTGACTAGCTGGAATGATGTAGGTGGGAGGGTGGATGTGTCAGGGAGCAGGGAGGGCGGAATGCCAACCAGCACATTTGCCGGCTCATATGCCGCGACCGTGCGACGGGGGAGGGGGAAGGGAGTTTCTAGATCTTCCAGTCGGTCACTGAAGCATGAACAGCGGCCAAGCACTGACTATTTTGCTGTGCTTCGAAGGTCTTCACCGGTATCAGTGTACCAGCGGGGGGAATCAGGGTATTTGTCGAATAACTTTGGTCCCTACGCCTCCCAGAGAGGGAGGTTAGGCAGAAATAGATCTTTGTCACGCACATCTTTCACACCGGGACGGCGGCGTGTGAGCAGACACGTGACACCATGGCATCCGCTTGGTGTGCCGAAGAAAAACTTTATCTCCACCCAAAGGAACAGCATAGACGATTGCCTTGCTAACTGTATGAGTCAAATCAAGCGCCACGAACATGTGTATCATGCACGTCGAGCAAATTCTCGCGGAAGGCGATCAGCAGGATCTCGCCTGTTTGAACTTCTTGCGTACGAACCGCGGCGGGTTTCATGTGTGGCGCGTACTTCCAGGGATAAGTTGATTGCTCCAAGTGTTGAGGACCCTGGCGGCAAAAGGACACCTGCGTCACATGTTCAGAGCGTAGAGGCCTCAGCGGTTATCAATAGTCTGTGGGCTGGTAGTGCAGCCAAACGAGCAGCGGCGATCAAAAGCTACAGAACTGCTCGTGGGTCAGCTAGCCCCCGAAGAAAGCGAAAAAGCCCTAAGGAAGTCACTGGTGAAACAAGAAAGGATATGGAAGGGCAGGACGATATTAATAGATGGGAGAACACCGGTACCGAAAGTCGAGGAAGTACAGATCAGAAGAAAAGTGTAAAGAAAGAACTCTTCCGCCTTAGATCCATGGCGCGTGAGACAGCCGAAGCTGTTGCAGGAATGCGAGCGCTCCACAAGAAAATGTCTCGAGCGGCCAGGTCTCACACGAAGCTTCGGGCTAACGTGGCCCGCGAAGAGAAGGAGAGCCAGAGACTAGAGAAAGTTGCTGTGAAGTGTAAAGATACGGTGGATCGTCTCTGTTCATCGAGAGATTCCGGACAGGTATCCGCACGTGTTTTCGGCGAGAGGGATCTTGGGGAAGCGGACGGATTCCTCTCCAATTTGTGTCTTCTGGGTCAGCGGGCAGCCCTGCGACGTGAGAAGGCAGCGTTAGAGGGAGCTGTCACAGCAGCCGAGAATGAACTTGTGGAAAAGCTTGCCCAAAAGGATCGTGCGGGTGTTCTCTTCGGCACGGCAGATGGTACGATAAATGTAGCTGACATCCGCAAGAGGAATAACCTTGCCAGGAGTTACTTTCACTGTCACTTGGTAAAGCGTAGTATTGATACGTTGAGGGAAACTGAGCGGCAGTTGCTCGGAAAAACGAAGGAGGCTGGCAGGCGTATCAACAAACTTTCCGTTCGCGTTAAAGAAGCGAAAGAAATATTGCTGCAACATGATGATATAAAAGATATGCACATTCCAAAGCATAAGTTGCGGGCACCGCCTCCTTTGGATGTTGCTCTCACCACTCAAGCGGCAACAATTTTCCACCTCACCGGTGTGCCCCAGTAGTGGCCACGTAATCGTGTCTAGGGGCCCGTCCCTGGTTCTTTTGACTTCATTTTGTTTTTTTTTCATTGTTTTGATGTATATAACAACTCCATCAAAAGTGTTAGGATAGATTGTATGTGCGTAAGCTCAGTAATGCCGCCGTTGGTGACAGAAGCATCTAACGATTTTCTACCTTTAGCGTTTTCTCCGAATCTGCACCGTTGAGTGTAGTCACAGCCTTTAGATGGAGGGGGGAAGATGGAAACGATAGGAATATCACTTTGTGGCTCGTCCACTAACATTTTTTCGCACCCCTTTCTCACGACTTTCTTTACACTTTAATATTGTGTTTCGCCTCACCAAAGAACGATTTTATTTTTCTACCTCCCTCTTCCCTTATCCGTATTATACCAATAAAAAAGTGAAAGGGGTTGGGGAAAGGTGACAACAGCGAGGATAGTCACCACTGTTTAGCCTGCTCTCAGTACACTAACCTGCAAATTTTATGATTGCACCAAAATGAAATAACTATGCCCAGTACGGAATCCCGTCTTCTTTTTTCCCTACTTTACATTCCCCCCCCCGTAGTGCTACTGCTTTTTTACGTTTTTATTGCGACTCTCGTAGGCATTTTGTATTGATACCCCCAACCTCACTTCGTTGGTTACACACACACACACACACACACGCACGCTTGAACATACTCTCTGCCGTGTTTTTGCACCTTCGCGCGCCATTTCATTGGCCGTTCAGCACAATCCGCGGTCTCATTCCTCCTTCTTCCGCTCTGGTATTGTGTTGTTCGTGAGCGCGTCGCCGTTGTTGTTACTGTTTGAGTGTTAACCAGCCAATGGACAGCAGGTGGGCGGCTTCCAGGCGTGTCGCGGCCTCGCAGGTAACGGTACCTTTCGGATGGCAGCTGATGCAATACCCGTCCGCCACCCGTGAGGAGGTGCGAGCCATTGCTTTTGCAGCGTTACGGCGGTTGTTATATCCCATTGCTCGTCGATATATTGCCAGGTGGTATCGGGAACGAGTCGCGAGGGATATGAGCAAGGAGGTGAAAATGGAACCGTTGCTTTTCAGGGCTCTCAGGCAGCGTTCCGTGTTGGGTTCCTGCCTAAAAAAATCCAACGCGGTGGATGAACTAGAGAATAACAACGAGCAACTCAAGAGGCTACTGGATTCTATAAGCTATAGAGTATATCTACGAGGTGAGTTTATCCAGTACAGCAGAGAACCCTCAAACGCGGTAGTATTCGTGGCGAAAGGTATTGTTAAGAAATGCTCAACTGTTAGCCAAACTAGAGGGAGGGTGTCACACGATAGGAGGTTGTCTAGTTCTCACGTGGAAGTCTCTATCACGTACGATGACGACGAGGGTCCTATTGTTGCTACGCCATCGACTCAGTGCAGTGAAAAAATGAGTGTAGGAAGTATTGAGTCTGAGGCTCTGCGAACTCAGAGGAACACGTTGTTGTCTGCCCCGACTATACTTGGGGAATGCTCTGCTGTAGGGAGTTTTCCCTGTACGGAGTACTTACTGGCGGAGTCTTCTGTAGTGTTGATTGGATGGATACCAAAAAGCGCCTACTGCACCCTGCTAGGATCGTTTCCCCCGCAGATTCACAGATCTCTTCTTATGAAAGCACTCGAGACGAGGGAGCGGCTGCTCCCGCACTTTGGATGTATGACATGCAACCGTATGCGAATCTGCCCACTGCTGGTGTCACTCAGCGATAGAGATTTGTTGCAGTTGATGGAGCATCTCGTGCCTCGTGTAAGGCCCGCTGGTGTGCAAATAGGAGAACGGGAAGCTCCCCGACACATATTCTTTATTTGGCGTGGCGTAGTGTGCCTCCAGCAGGAGGAGGCGGTTATTCCCATGGGCGGTGCTCCTCCGTCACAACCAAGGAGCCGCACATTATTTTCGGAAGGACATACCTTTGGCGAATGGCAGTGCATGTTCCATGAGGGACTAGGCGATAAATTTTTTACCCTGACCAATGTGGACCTCTACCTTCTGCCGTTTTCTGTTCTTTCTTCGTTCATGAAACGGGATCAAAATATCCGACAACAGATTCATCGCGCTGCTAAAGTCATCAGTCTGACTGCCGATAAGTGCTTTGACGGGATGCGTTTCGTTCCTCCTTCTCTCGATGTACTCAAAACTGTCGTTTTGAGCCCCTCACAGGTGCCTAAGTTGATACAACGCGGGCAAGGTGCTGCAGGTGTTTTCAGTAAACGTGTTACAATTGCCAACAATTTCATCGCCAGCCATGTCTTCCGACCGCGCGATAACAAAACAGACCGAGTGAATGTTTCACCATTTTTTATAGAGCAGTTGCGGAAAATGCCGTTGGTGGGTCTCTGCGGTCCCCATGACAGCTTCTATACGGATTGCGCAGCACGTTTTAAATTGATGAGATACGAAGCGGGGCAATGCATCGTGGAGCGTGGAAGTGAGTGCAACTCCGTCATTCTTTTCTGCCAAGGCGGTGCAGTTGTAGTGGAAGACGAAGGTGTAGTGCAACGTAATGCGGAAGGCACTGTGCAGGCAAGGGAGTGGGCGAGTCTGCCACGCGTTCCTGATGGAAGCATCGTTGGCTACACCTGTGTGCGACGTCACCCGTGGACGTGTAGCATTGTTGCACCTGATGATGGAACAGAAGTGTGGGAGCTCAACCGAGTCAATTTCGTAGACGTGCTCCGTAAGCATAGAATAGAGCGACAAATGCACGAACTCGTGTTACAGCTCATGCAACCGCTTAGTTCAGTGGAAACCCGAGACCCGTTGCTGGACACGCAGCCGCTTTTGACCCCATCACCAAACTCATTGTGGAGCGAGTACCGGTTGCCCAACATGCATCCAGTTATTCTATCCGAGACGCCACGCTTTCCCATATGGAAAGAGGATGAAACAATGTTGGAGGCAACTCCTCAGTGGCGGCGGTCGAGTGTGGTGTAACTCAAGGGAAGCAGGACGGTTATTTTAATCATATTTGACTCTTTAATGTAGGCGTGTCATTGTGGTCTAGGATATCCGCTGTGCACACGGGATAAGTTTCATGCACAGGTGTAAGAGTGCGTATGCACAGACGTTTTTGTCTGTTTATCCCTACAACATTTTCCTTCGGCCCATCTGTTTCGTTTCAACTTATTTTCCTCATCGCTGTGCTTTTCCTTCCCTTCCCTTCCCTCACTTCTCTTCACTTCCTTTCCCTTTCCCTTTTCTTCCTTCTTCACCCGCGCGTACACGCATTCGTCTTTATACCCTCCACTGTCGTTCTCATTTACCCTCGTCTCTGTACTCTCCTTCTTTTTTTTTTCTCTCTCTCCTTTACGTGCGCGACGTTAGTTCGACCTCTACGCGTCTACGAATGCGTTTTTGGTATTCGTGGCACTGTGTTGTATCACTTCCTGCTTTTTTTTTACTTTTCGTTTATTGTTTTTTTTTTTAATCACCTTGTTCCACCGCCACCATCAATGCCATCATTGTATCTCTCTTTTTGTATGTGTTGTTTTACCTTTTCCCAGTGGTAAGCCTCAAATATCGCAACGACTGTTGTGCACCACTGGTGAATCATAATAAAAGGCACCAATGATAATGAACAATAATTTCCATGAAGAAGGAGCTACAGAGAAGGGGGAAATATAATAAATAAAGATTAAATTAGTCACTTTATGATTGCAGGAAAGAAAGAGAGTCTTGTGTTGTTTTTTTTTTTTTGATTGTCGCGGGAAACTTCATAAATCAAAATAAATGGAGGAAATTAATTAACTTTGTTTCGTTTCAGCGGGAACCAAAACGGAAGAACAATTGAAATAACAACTATTATGTTGGTAGCAATTAGGAGAAAGGAGAGAAGGTAAAAGGAGGTGCTTTGCAAAGGATGAAGCGGCGACATGTATAAATAAATATAAAACATCGCATCAACTTCTCTATATCAAAGGAAATCATTTACTCAATGGATTCTCAACGAAATCATGATATTGACCTGATCGTTTATATATATATATATATATATATAAATATATAGTAAAATTCCTTGTTATTTCACTCTGTTTTTTATTCTTGAGATCAGATATTTAAATTGATTATATGTATACGTATATATTTATGCATTGTTACAAGGGTTAGCGAAATAGACGAACTGACGCACGGTAATGACAACGTTTTCCGTACGAGTTAGCCATTGGTTGAAATGATACTTGAACAGAAAAAAAATACATATATATATTATTATAATAATAATAGAAAAAAACAATAGAAGCAAAATAAAGGGTTGAAACAGTTACTTTATGCGAAAATAAATTTATATGATGATTCGTGACGGAACGGTTGAGGGCCAGTCGAAAGAAAGGAAAGGAAGGAACGAAGGGGACTAATTGATTAAACCTTTATGTTTTTGTTTATATAGTTACTTATTTGTTAGTAAAGCACCCAGTGAGACGTCTATCATCAGTTGCAGGTTATTATTTTTGTTCTTATTATTCTTATTTTTGTTTGTTTTACGTCCTTTTTGAATCTTTTATTTTTCCATCTGGTGCTCTCCTTACCTCCTGCGCTCCCCCACCCCCTTGATTTTGTTTCTTTCTTTCTTGGCTTTCTTTTTTTTTCCTTTACTCTCCTTGTATTTTCCTTTAGTGTGGTCTTCTCAATCTCAGCTAAATATGTGCAGGAGATCCGACCTTTCGAGAAAAGCAAAGGGGGTAAAAATTGAGGAAATCCCCCCCCCAAAAAAAAAAAACTGTTGCTACGGCACCTGTTGAGCTTTCTTTATTTTATTTTGGGTTATTTTACTTTTCTCCTCCGGCAACACACACGCGTTTTGTTTGTGCTGGTACGTGCACCGTCATTTTTCCGCACTTTATTTTCCGTTAAAAAAAAAAAACAACTCAATTGTATCGGTGCAAAGCGGCTGCCCTTTTTTTTTTTTAATCCCATTCGCCTATTTCCCCCTTCACCTCACTTCCTTGCCAAATCGCGTGGCAAATCATTATGTGGTATACGGTAACGGCATTTAAAGGTGTAAATAGGGTGGGAAATCAGTGAATGAAAATAATGAATGGAGAAAAAAAGAAAATAAAATAAAAGGACGAAACAAACTTTTAATGTGCGCATAGGAGTGAGTTAGATGTCCTGAGGGTCGGTGGAAGGTAAAGAAAACGTATAATACAACAAGTTTGTTCCATTTTTTTGTTTTTTTGTTTGTTTGTCCTGTTTATTTTTTCTTTTTTATCTTTTAGTTGTTGTACCTTCACTGAGTTAGGTGAAAGTGAATTCCTCATCCTTCCTCATAGGAAAATTTCCGTCTTATCTTCGTTTTGTTGCTGCAGTTGAACACAATGATACGAGCCCTACGTCACCCATCTCCTAATATTCACTTCATATTTCGCAGTGCCCCCCTACTGTTGCTGACTATTTCTTTTTTTTTTTGAACAGTTGTACTCCCCATAAATGTAAAGGAGGGGAAAAAAAGAAAGATAAATGAGAAACATAGAACATACTATATATATATATATATATATGTAACCGCCCAATTTTCCATTTTTTTCCTTTTTTATTTTGTTTGAAAAAAAAGTTATTATCTCTTTTTCCTTTTGTGGGCTTGTTGTGGATTAGTTGGAAGGGGGATGGGCAAAGTTGGACACTTTTCGCCAGAAGTTTTACGAAGTGCTAAGAAAAAAAAGGGGTGAGAGAAGCAGGCGCCGTTGCGAAGCATAATTTTATACACCGATTTGTAAAGGGTTGATTCCAGTGGGCTGAAGGAAAAAGCTTTCGTTGTACTAACAGGCTAATTTTTCATATATATTTTTAAATAGTTTATTCACGCCGTTCCGGTTATTGTGATACGTGCGCCATATGCAATATAATAAAAAAAACACAGGAAGTCGCGTCGTCAAATTTCCTTATCTCCTCTTTCCACTGTTTCTATTGTCAGTACTGTTATCGTTGTTATCATTTATACTGTTCAAATTACGGAAGTGGTGACGGCAAAGTGTAGTCCAAGCGAGGACCGTGTTGAAGGGAGAAAAGGTGAAAGAGAGCAGTAGCGCGTGCGTGCGTGTGTGTGTGTGTGTGTTGCACTGTGATATTTGTCGCATTGAAAATGTCCTTCAGGATTCCCAATAATTTACTGCAGGTGCTGGCAGACTACACATCTCAGGCCCTGGGTGCCGCACACGATATATCGGATGAGTTCGAGGAGGATATAAACGAACTGGATTGCCAGGCCAAGCGCATTTGTGTGATTCTTCGGATCATTCGCGAGAGCGCGCACCGACAGTCTTCAGCCGAAGGGGGGAATGCCACTTTAGGAGGTTGCGAGTCACCCAAACCCATAGAAGTTGCCCTGAGAGGTTTGGGTCATCTTATTCATGAATTCACTGGGCTCCCAGACATCGGCTCAGCGCCAATGGGAAGAGAAGGACAGAGACGGGAGCTCACGGTTCAACCACTTGGAAAGCCCGTTTCGTTAGCGGAAGCGGCATTGGAATTATTTGGGCACAATACAAAAATTATTTTTCGAAGAAAGGATAAACGACCTCGTGATGCAGCGATTGTTGAGGGCAAAACCGAACGACGTGGCACGGTATACTCTCGGTTAGCTACCTCACAACGTAAGCGGCGGTTTGCCTTATATACAGCTCGGGTGGCTTTATTCCCTGATGTTTTTCATACCCCGACGTTGTCCCAAGAAGGTGGTGAAGGCGAGATGCGACCATTTGTGTCACCTGCCGTGAGAGAGTTTGCGGATCTCAACGTTGAAGCGGAGCGGGAGATGTTTGGGTCGTTTTATAGGTTAGACACGAAAGCGGAACTACTTCGGGAGTGGCCTTCACTTTTTAGTACCGTTGAACATCTTCAGGGTCTCTTGCGCGCTGAGGGTGTGCGATTTATTCCCAGTGAAGCGATGAAACGGGAGAATTTGGAGGGGCAGTTACGCTGGTTTGAGTTCCCATTCACAGATAATGGTGTTGTACGAATGATTGTGAAGCATGTACTGGCAGTGGATTTTACGTGGGAGTTGCTGCAGAGTGGGCGCTGGCGGGTACTTGGCCTGCATTGGTTATTGAAAACCCGTCCACCACCGGCATTTCTGCTTCCTCTCGGTTCAGGCGGATGTGAAGACACAAGCAACCTCTGGAAAGAGAAGGCATCTTCCCTCCGTGCCACCACTCTCCGCGTTGAGCCGGCGTACTATGAGGCTGCGTTGCGTTTTTTGACCAACTGTTTTGAAACTGGCCTCGAGGGCGGTGCTGTGGGAGCCCTACGTTTGGCGGACGCGGTGACGATGGAGGTCATTGAAACTCAGTGCAGGGAACTTAAGGAGAACTTTTTTGTTGGGCCGTTGGAACCATCCTTTGTTTTGGATGTGCGACCAGGAACACACGTATCACTGGCATTGAACTGGCCTCACAATTCGTCCTTTTACTCAACCACGGCGCCGTTAAACGAAGAAGGTGGTGGCCCATTGTACCTCAAGTACAAATTGCGTAACGGCACTGTCGTGTTTGAGAAGAGGAGAGGTACTGACACCCAGGCAGCTGTTCAATCTGACTTCTACACCGATTGCTTGACCATCGATGACGGACAGTCGGTTGTCGTTGTTGATATTGAACGTCAGTTGTGGCAGTTTATCTGTGCGTGATTTTGCCCCTTGGCGATCATTGCTCTGTTTTCCGTTGGTTCGTGAGGTGGAGCGCATTAGTTATGCTGGCCACTCCATGTAATATACACTGAGAAATTAGCAGATCTCACTGTCTATACCCTGCCTGTCCTCACTTGGGGTATCTATGCTTTGATTACTTAAGTTAATCTGTCACTGATCCCTGCTCCACTCCATCGTACGACCTCTTTCATATGTTTTTTTTGTCGTTGCCTCCTCTTTCGTAGTAGTGATAGTACCCTCACCGTCGTCGCTTACAGAAAAATTGAAAGTCAAAAAGGGCAAACTGTGCGAACCCGTCCTGTTATTGTCGCTTCTGGAGGGGGTCAGGGAGGCTGGTACGGTAAACCAAGCGTAAAGACACAACCAGCAAATTAGGGGTATGTCGACAAGCATCACAAATTTTGTTAAAAGAGTAGGCACATCGCTACAGCATGATGTACGTACTTTTACCGTATGGGACCCAATAGGTAACAAAGTGCACTGCGCAGCGCGTGATGCAGTTTACTTGGTTATGGACTGCCCCAAATTCTTCATGTACACACATGGAGCTTACGGAGCAATGCGGCGTTACATACGTCAGGCACGTATCAATAAGGGAAAGGTGAACCCGGAGGATTTTCGCGACGTGGATACCAATGTGTTGCGGGAGTCTCTTATTCGGTACGCGCAGTGGAAAGGACCGCTGCAGAAAATCGACTTTAGAGTGTTTTATTGGATGTATGTCCTTATGATTGGTTATGTGTTCTGGCAAGGTTTAGCGCTCAATAGGATGCTGGAGGAAAAGATAGACCGCAGTGGTGTATCTTTGGACAAACGGCGGAGTATGTTTGATGATGACTACGAGGAAGACTTACGACCTCAGTAAGAACCCATGGGTCGGTCTCTGGGGGGAGGGGATGGTTACTTTTTAGTTTCTCATCATTTCATTTGAGAATGGGAAGGGAGGAAAATAACATTCCTTTTATCGTTTTTTTTTTGGTAGCTTACGCTACCGGTGCCTGCGGTCGTTATAATTTATAAAAACAAAAAAAATCATTATTGTCATCGTCACTGTTATTATGTATTTGCTCCTCTTCATTGGGTGGGAATTACTTGCCATTGCGAACATGCGCTGCGTTGTCCCTTTTCATTGTTTCCCCTCACCACGCCTTTCTCCATGGTTTGGTAGCGCTTTGTGAGAATCAGTTCACGAAGTAGTGGTACCAGTGCGTGCTGTTATTAGGGATGAGCGCTGCGGCACCTGTCCTTTCCACTAAGGTGGATAAATACGAGCAGGTATTAGCCAAGTATGATTGGCGATCGCCGTTCCCACCGCGTGGATACCAATATGGTATCGGCCGTGGTGCAAAGGCATTCATCACTTCAGCAGAGTTAAGTGCGACGACGGGCGTCTCTGCCCCGCTGTTGGCGTTAGGTGGTGAGCAGAGTGCCATGCTTGATGCGCTTGATCGTCTCGAGGAGCGCCGTCACAAGCGTAGGAGGGAGGATGTGAAGGGTGGAGCCACATCTCGTGAGGGTAAGAAACCAAAACTCTTGCTTTCGATGGAGGATATCGCAACAGTGGGAAGTGGTGCTTCCAATCAATCACTGGTGAAACGCAAGGCGCGTACAGAAGATATGGACGTTGTGGACGGATACGCTTTCGATGATGAAACTGCCGTGGTGACAGCAAGTGATCTATTGCGTGGCAGAGCCCTCGCAGCGAATCAGACGCTGGAAAATATTCTTAACATGGGCTCTTCATCGGAGCAAACGACGTGGATTACACATTCTCGCGCACTCCGTGAAATGGGTATGACAAAGAAGGCTCAACAAACGTTAGTGGAAGGATCAAGACTAACCGGAAGTAAAGGCCCACTTATTTGGAAAGAGCAACTCCAGCATCTTAACGATCCAGCAGCCCAACGACAGCTGCTAGAGCAGGCTGTAGCAGCATGCAAAACGTGTGAAGAGCTTTGGTTTTTACTGCTGCAATACCAACCGCCACACGAACAGCTCCACTGGTTGCAGAAAGCTGTAATGGCCTGTCCTGCAAGCGAAAGTCTTTGGCTTCGTATATTAGGTTATGTTACTGCACCGCGGGATCAGAGGAAAATTATTCGTAAGGCACTTGAGGTTACTCCTACCCTTCCGTCACTTTGGGCAATGTTGGCGCGGCTAGAGGACTACGAACGTGGGAAGGCTATTTTCAATGCCGCGGCTGCAGAGCATCCGTCAATGAAAATCATTATTGAGGGTGCGAAGTTTGAGGAGTTTCATCTCAGGGGTCAGGTAGGCAGTGAAAAAGAGGGAGGCAACGAGCAGTTACATAATGCGAAGATCCACTCACTGGTGCGACAGGCAGCTCAGCGTTTTCTCCTAATGGACGAAGAAAAATCGAGAACCGAGTGGCTTGACGCAGCCCGAGTGGCTGTATCTGAGCGTTACATATTAACTTCTGCGTACATGCTCTTGCACTTCGTTTGTGATACGGGAGCGGCAACTCTTACTATCCCGGTTACATGGCTTGAGGATTTGGCGGCCCTTGTTCCTGATATGTGGAGGGCACATGATGTCCTCTGTGCCGCATGGGCCACAATGCTCATTGGCCGTGATGCCGCAGTAAAAGGGACAAATGAAGCAGTGACAGAGAAGGACGTGCAAATTATAGGATTTGCTCTCCGCTCAGCACCCTTCACATCACTAGAGACTGCGGTTTCTGCTGTGACGAGGTACATTTCTTCGACTACCGTGTCATACACGAGCAGAGTAGAAGACGGCATGAAAAAGGAAGGGATAAAGGAGGAGGAAGAAGAAGAGGAGTTGGGAAGGCCAGTGGCTACCATCCAGGCAGCGCCGCCAACCTGTTCAACCTCAGCCACCGCCGCTTCGCAGTGTCTTCCGTTGCCGCTTGTATCGGTACTACTATATACGTTGTTCCGTGCTCCCGCGTTCAACACAATCGATGTGATGCTTTCTGTTGCAAAGGTTTTTTATGACCATCACTTCTACGACGGGGCACACCGTGTTTTGATGCTCGCCATCACGCGGTATCCGGTGAATGCGCTTCTTTTTACAGCTGCGGCGAAGACAAAAATGGCCATGGGCTGCCGCAAAGGGGCGGAGGAACTCCTTCTGAAAGGGACGGCCATAGATCCGTCTGACTCAGATATCGCCTGGGTGAAGTTGGCAGTACACCGCCGCAGTAATCGTGAGGACATCGTGCCTCTGCTTGATGAAGCACTTGTTCACTTTCCCACGTCTGAACGGCTGTGGCTTATGAGATTGGAGGCTGAAGGAATGAAAGCGCAGCAGCTGCTGGAGGACGCTATGGCGCGCGGTTCCAGTACTGCGCCCACTATCAATGGACTGCGTAGGGTATACGGTAAAGCACTATCGTCAGAGCACTGCCGACTCTCCCCTACCATATGGTGCTACGCGGCAGTGAAGCTAGAGTCCAATTTGTTTAGTGACGCCGGGGCCGCTAGAGCCCTACTCCTGGAGGGGCTTGTCGTGTGCGAAAAAGGGTGCCAACATCTTCATCACAATGGCAGCACAAAACGGGCTGAGGTGCGTGCGACTTTTGGGCTGGCGAGATGTCATGTTGAATTGCGGCATGCCGGTAGCGAGACGGCCCTTGAAACCGTGAAGGAGGTGCTTCAGCAACTTCCTAAGGTTGACGGCTGCTTTACGGTTTCGGTGGGGGAACTCGTGGCACTTTCCATTGACTTGGAAAACCCCGCGACGCGAGGGCGTGCAGCTGCTCAGGCAGTGCAACACTGGCGCGTACGTGACCCCCTTGTGTTTTCATCGGTTGCAAAGTTGTACCACGCAGCAGGAAGGCATGAAAAAGCACTGGAGCAAGCAATGAAGGCAGTCCAAATGAGTAAGGGTCGCTGTGGCGATGCTGTGGCACTGTGGCTTAAGCTTGCATCCATGTTCACCTACAGGAAGATAGTTATGGAAAAGATGGGGCTTACTGTCAAGGATGAATCCAATGAGGAAGAGACTGCCCTTCAAAATGGCGTGCTGTTGGCATGGCTGTGGAAACAGTTAGCAAATGGCAGTTCTGGCGGAACCTCCGGCAGTGAGGCAATGGAAGACATGAAAGGGTCCACAGAATCCGCAACGCACTCTGAACCACCTAAGCCCAATTCCGGGCCGCTTTGGATATATGTGTCCAAGTCACGGGACCCCAGTAACGTCACATTGCTAGGTTTCAGAGATTCTGTAGAGGTTATGCTTACGCAAGTCGTGGAAATGATCAAATTGTAACAAATTGTGGGGGAGGGAAGTTTTTGGTTTGTCATTGTGGAGAGGCATCTCACGTGTGCTGGTCCCTTGCCAACGACAAGGCTCCCCGCTCGTGACTAATCGTTTGGTGTCAAGTTTTGTCATATCTTGCGTTGGGAGAGAGCAGGGAGGCTTGTTTATACTGAGCGAGATCGAGCTGTTTGGCAGACTTTCGCGCACTACTCCTAGCAGGAGAGCCCCCGCCTTTTAATTTTTTACCGTATCTTGCTGGGAGTGCTCATGTCATTCCAAGGTTTCAATCCACTCCCTTCACTCTCGCCTTCAAGTGAATCACACTTATCCCTTTTTTTCCTACATCCGAAAATCATATATGGTGTTACACTGCAATGTAAGCTATTAGCTTGATAAGGGAGAAAAAAGGGTTTCAGTGGAGAAAAAAAAATATTTTCCTTCCGATGAGTGAGGTAGCCGATTTCAGTGACTCTGCGGATGAGTGGGAGGCAACGCCGAAGGGCCCAGTGGACGACGCTGAGGAAGCTGCAAACGGCAAGCCAAAGCCGAAGAGACCGCAGATTGATCAGCTCACAGGCGAAGAGCGCGAACTGGCCGGTGAATTACTGAAACTTGTCTTCCACCTACCAGATGGCTCCGTACAGCACCGGGAACATTTTATGGGACAGACGGTGTCGTACCTGAAGGCACAATTGGAGGATGTGGATGGTTTGCCGTATGAGCGCACAACTCTCTTTTTTGAAGATCGCCAATTACTTGACCCTCTCTCGCTGAATGACTTGCCATTTTCTGTGGATGGGGAGAATCATATCACCGTACGCCTTTCCAACTGAGAATAATCCACTCTACTGCGCGCGTTCTTGCCTTGATGCAAAATGAAGATACTGGCGAGAGAACTCTCACTTACCAACACGTGAAGAATGTCGTCTTCGGTGGTGATAAAGAGGGAGGAGGGGATGTTTGGGCATATGATTGCGTTTAGTCCAGCCGCACACTGGGGTTTGGAAGGAGGTTATGAGCAAAAAAAAGAAGGGCGTGGGGAAAAAATCTCCGATGAAGTGGTATCATGCAACTCGAGTCGTCGAACCTCGGGGGATGTGATGTCATGTTCAGTGGGAACAAAACAGACACCAAATGAAGATGGCGTGTAGGAAGACGCGCGAGCACCTTTTCCTTTTTTTTTTACTTCGTTTTGTCTACATTAAATTGTTTTTGCACCGGTTGGCTTCGTCTAGCGAGGGGTGTTGAATTGATCCAGATGCATGTGGAGAGACTTTGCTTTTATGATATGCTCTGTGAGAGAAATAAAAGTAAAAATGAAACAACTGTAGCGAATGCGAGGAGGGATTGACGATCTCGCCAATGCGCGATGTTATTGTTGTGTTGTGCAACTGACTGCTTGCATATATCAGTGGTGGGCGCATCGCCAGCAAATCAGAAAGTGCATGGTGCACGGGAAAAGGTTCTATTGTTACCATTATTGTTATTAATATTATTAGTTTTCTTCCACACTTTCCGTCACTGTTCGCCCTCCTCCTAGCGGTTCACTCCCCCTCCTCCACATGTATTTGTTTTATTTCCAGCCAACCATACGCGAATCTTTGTGATGCAAGAATGCATCGTTGCCTCCACTTCAGCTCTTCACCAGCTTTTTTCTCTTTCCTTGTGACATCTCACTTTTCTCCCATCATATATTTGGTGCATTTGTATACACCCGAAGTATGTGTGAATATATATATATATTTTGGTGTCTGCTGCGTTTCGCCTAAAGAATCAGCAGTAGTTTTGTTCAGCCAAATGCTCAGGATCAAAATCGCCGGATTTGCTGCTGGAGTGGTGACAAGCTTTTCCTTGTATCATCACTTTGTATTTATTAGGGTCCTTGACGCACACACAGCGCAAAGCAAACGGTTGACAGGCATTGGAGAGGAGCTTATGCAAGTGTCGCATGACGTCACGACAAAGGTATCCGACCCGCAAAAGTTTTCAACATAATACCCCTACGAATAAGCACGGGAGGAGATATATCATATATCATATATATATATATATATATGTATATATGCCTGGGCATAAGCGTCAATCTTCACGCTCCTTTGTAGTACTTGTACGCGCCTCGCTGAGTATAGAACGTGCGCGGGTTGTGCCCTCAAGAACTACCACTGGCGCTGGTGCACTTGTACGTTGGCCCAGTTGTGGCACCATTCACTTGCACCCAGTGGTTTTCTTTAGTGTTTTTCTTTATTGTTTTTCTTTATTGTTTTTCAATGACGAATCTAGTTCCTAAAGCACATCCCTTCCCCTTTCTTTTTGCAAGTGGTCTCCTTTATCCCCAGCAGCGTCTGATTTTTATGGTGTATATACCCGCTGTTAGTATCCTGGGCATTTGGTGTTCTCAGCCTCTTGCCGCTTTTGCCTGTATCCCGTAATCTTTCCGTCCTCTTTTTGTAATTTGGTACTATCTTCCTCACCCAGCGCACTCCAGGAGGCGATACTGAGACCCCACACACCCCAACAAGTTACAAGGGTTCAACGCACGCTATACGTAAAGAAATATATATATTTCTGTACTTTGTACTACGGTGTTAGGTACCAAGGTCTGTGCAGTGGGCCTGACGGCGATGATTCATGCGGTTGTTATGGCGCTTTTTCACAATAAGATCTCCAGAGTAACACTAGGAAGTACGCCACAGGGTGCCGTGTCGTTACCTGTGGCGCAGTGGCTGAAACCTATGCTTGAGTCAAACACTTCACTCACTACAGTTACTCTTCACACACAATACATCCCACCGGAATCACTTAAGGTCGTATTACTCGGTGCGTCACGCTGTCGAGGCCTTCAGTATCTTCGGTTGGTTGGTGGCATCAGTGTCTTACAGTCTAAGGTGTTGATGTCGGCCCTGGCTCACTTCACACTTTCCTACAGACCCTCCAGGCCATCTACTGACGCGCGATGCAGAGTTCCCAACGGTGAAGAGTACTCGCATGCCCAACGCGTGGCTCAGCCGTCACCATCAGGGGCACCGGAGAGGGAAAATGGGCGTTTTGCACTCAAAGCCTGTGAGGCACAACGGGCCAACGACATGGACATGTGCTGTAACCCTATATACCAGAGACTGTGCTCTCCAGCTCTCCTGAACGCAAGGGCCGCAGGGCCACCGTCACCGTGCATCCGACAACATAACGGCGTACATGTAGTATTGGACGTGCAGCACATGGATGATGTTGTTGCTGCTTTCCTTGTAAGAGGGTTGGAACGAGCGGAACGTGTTATCGGTCTCGATATTCATGTCAGTTCTGTTTCGCAGACTGCTAGCCGTGCTGCTGCACGCCTCCTGTCGCGCACAGAGTCCATCATCAAGCTGAACGCGGAGCGTCTGGGTCACCTACTTGCTCGATGTCCATCACCTGTACCACAGAAAAAGTCGTCGCGACGCCATGCAGAGAATGCGGTAAGGTTAGGCACCTCGCCACACTCCCCGCTTTGTCGGCCGAACGCCGGGGCTGACGGTGGTCCCCCGCGTCCCCCCACCGCCAACCCTCAAAGTCTGCCAACTCGGCGATATTCCCCGCCACGGCTCCTCCCCGAGCATCCTTGTGAGCCACACTCTCCCCCACCCCGGCCACTGGGGGCGGGTGCTCCTCACCGACTCTTCAGCACCCCAAGCGTTACGTTTACTGCCGATGGTGACTGCGCGGAGGAGGAGTCCGATGACAACACACTGACTGGCGGGGAAGGAAGAGGTGAAGGGGATAAGGAAGAATATGAGGAAATACGAGAAGCGAATAAGGAATGTGAGTCTGCCCCACCCAACAACCGTGTTTCCCCCAATACGGATATTGTGGCTTGCCCTTTTCAGAAACTTGAACAGAAGAAGGTTGAGGTGTGGGGGTCGAGGTCGACCGTTCCGGGTTCGCCGAGTCCATGTTACAAACCCCATGCACCGTTACATCAACCGCCTTCTCACCAGGGGCAGTTGGTGCAGCATATGCGTCACATGCGTAATTACGTGAAGGACATTAACTCAGTTGTAGTGCGCTATCAGGTGGGCAGTCGGGAGACCGTTCAAAGAATGGTAACAGCAATGCAGCAACTCGAAGAGCAGTTAACACAGAGTGTCACTGAAAAGTTGACGGATATGTTGGTGACCATTTCGGAGGTTGAAAGGCCGGAGACCTAGAATAGTAGTACCCCAACCTTTGCACTATAATTCACACCGGATCCTTCTACGGGTTGTGGTTGTTCTTCTTGTCTCTTGTGGATAGAGGCACTACCGCACAGAGAGGCCTTTACTTTTTTGTAGTTTAACTGCTATTACGGTCGTTGGGCCTATAAATTTGATTTCATTTTTGGTTTGTTATTATTTCCTTTCCTTTTTTAGCTATTTTTTCTCATTTTTATTTTCTGAACTTGAAATAACTTTCTGTGTGGGTGACCCCTCCCCAAATCCATACACATTGCTTTAGGTATTTCATATTTTCACCTGGAATGAAGGCTGCTTCGTCTTATGTCCTTTGGTGGCTCATTATTCGTGCTCCGTCTCAATATGTCATGTTGTTATTGCTGACCCTGATCTTTCACCTTCCTTTCGCAGTTTTGCTCCTTTTGCTTCCCCTCGCTTCTGAGCTGAGGTCGTTCATTATCAATTTCAAGTGAAGGAGCTGGTACGCCAACCCGCTGTTGAGTGAAAGTGCCAACGTCAAATGCCACCATCACCAGCAGTGGTCGGCCGAAGTCTTGTGAATTCCTTCAAACAGTTCGTCTCGAAAGATTTACACACTCGGCATGTGGACGCAACATACCGCCTTGTGCTGGACTGCGTTGCCGCTGTCGACCCACTGATGCGGCTTTATACATTCGGTTCCACTGTTGTGTACGGTGTGCACGAGAAGGGAAGCGATGTGGACTTTGTTGTGCTCAATAAAACGGATGTGGAGGATGGGAAAGGTGGGGATGCAGCCACTCAGGTAGCTAAGGGGTTGCAGGCTGACATCCTGGCTAAATTAGCGCGTGTGATAAGGCAGAAGCATCTGTCGTGGAATGTGGAAGAGGTCCGGCGAACGCGTGTGCCTGTTGTGCGTGTTAAGGGTGGTGGTGCTGTGGATTTCGACATCACTGCGTACAGGCGCAATGGAGTACGAAATAGCGCCTTACTTCGCGCTTATTTTGAGCAAAATCCACCGTGTCGCTGGTTGAGCATGAGCATCAAGCGGTGGAGTAAACAAACAGGACTTAACGCATCTGTCATTGGTGGAAGCATAACTTCCTATGGTTTCAACTTAATGGTAGTTTACTATCTACTGCAGCGGAATCACCTCCAGTTTGTGCCTCCTTCCACTATCGATGTTTCCCGCGTTGAACCTTTGCCACCCCATCTCCCGCTGGAGGAACCGGCAGACGAGGGATTAGAGCTGGGAACACAGGTGCTAGATTTTCTGCATTTTTTCCTTCATGAGTTTGATTCGGACAAACAAGTAATCTCATTGAACCGGCCAGGTATCACAACTAAGGAAGAATTGGATTGGACAAAGAGCGCGGAAGACTTTGCCCGTATGAACGGCGAAAAGGTCCACTATCAGTGGTGCATCGAGGACCCCTACGAACTAAATCTGAATGTTGGTAGAAACGTTACACCGCTAAAGCGCGACTTTCTTCGTAGGCATTTGGAGAAGGCACGTGACACGGCGCTACTCACTATTGTCTAGGTTGGGGGGGGAGAGGGGAACGTTCCTTACCACGGTGAAGAAAAGGGGAAGGGAGGTATCTCATTTATTCACATTAATCTACTGTATTTTATGCAGAAGGGAAACAAGAATCTTGTGGCTGCATTTAGTCAAATTTCCTTGACTTGGTGCCCTTTCACAACCTCACTAATCAAAACCCTGCTTTCTGGCTTCTACATGTCTGCAATTCCTAGCGTTTACCCGCTTGTGCGCGATACCCCTGTTTTTTTTTCTTCTGTCTCCCGACACCTTCTATATCCGATTATATATTGCCTCATCTCGCTTTAGAGAGTTTGAAAGCGCGGCCCCGGTGACGGAAGGAAGTGCTGGCAGAGGAAGCCTATCGAGTTTTTTCTTCAAGTCGAAGCCGTTTTGGAAACAAAAGGACCGCTGTGATCAGGAGCAAAGGGAGAACAGTTCATTAGCACATCGCATTTCATAGGGCGACGTTTGACTAACGTGGAGTGACATAAGTTTGCACTGCCACAATAGAAGTGTTACCGCATCAGTTTGGTTATTCGAAGGTAAAAAGTAAATAAAATCTGAGAACACATCAGAAGGGAGTGGTGTTGTGAACGACAAGTGGCAAATATAACCCCACGACGTGCGGCAGCAGTTGCGTATCGGGGAGTAACTAGCGGATTTTCGCATGCGCAAGCAATTATTTTTCACCCTTGCACGTCCTTGTGTGGCGGTTGGGCGTCGCTTCATATCTGGTGACAACAAATCCATCGATAGCAGCGCCTTCATCAGCGATGATGACGCGCTTCGGGGGGAGCTTGCTTCAGCGCTTGATACGGAGGGGCACGCACTACCCTTCGACGTACACCTGCAGCAGCCCCATTCGTCGGGTGACGGGACGGCAGGTGACACGAGCACCATTCAACTGGAGAAATTATCGCATCCACCAGCACGCTTTGATCTCCTCACCAATTCATTTGTGTACAAGTGGCAGACGAAGGCAGCACTCGCTCGTAAGGTGTCAGGACCGATGAGGGAATGGGCTGCCGAGCTGAAGTATCGCACTGGGGTACATATTGAATTGGAACCCACATACCCAGAGAGGCTTTCTGAGAATGCTGTAAAAGGCAGTGGAAGCGACGAAGGAGATGGCACGCAGTGGGGGGCATACGAGACGGCGGATGATGTGGATATTACGGTTTACCTTTTTGGCTCGGAGCGTGGCATTTTCAACTGTCACAAGCTCATGGAGGCGGCTATACAGCAAGACCCTGTATACGTACGGCTGGGCATCTTTAGGCGGCTGGCGAACTCAAGTGAGGTCGAGTGGCTAATGTTACGCAGGATAAACCGTGAACTACGGCCTCCCGACATTCCTCCTATTTCCCTAAAACTCCCAGGAAAGTGGACGTTGCTCTACGAGCGCTACAAAGAGGCGGCTATACGTACACTGTGGGAAGAAACGGGCATTACCGTAGATGCTTCAAATGTATACCCCACCGGCCATCTGTATCAGACTGTTCCACAATACTACTGGCGCGTTCCTGTACGCTATTTTGTAGCGGAAGTCCCCTCGGACATTCGCGTCGAGGGGCCACAGGTGGTCCCGTTGCAGTACATGAGAAACTGGGATGCACGGCTCCTTCGGCAGTCGCCGGACCCTATTGATCGTGCATGGGCGCAGTTAGCGGATCCTGCTACTGGATGTGCATGGATGAAGGCTTCCATGATTGACCAACTGCAGAAACCGCTGCGCGGAGACAACTATATGGCGATACGGTACACGCCTCCACCCTATTCTAATTTGCAAGAAGTGGTGGGTCTTGGCGATGGGAGTATTACTCCTTCGACAGGTAACGGGGAAGATGCATCGTGATTAAAACGGTTGTTGGGCGGTGAATGTTGTGAATGGGTGGCTACTAGCTCTCTACATCCTCTCTGAGTTAATAAACCGGCGAGGGGGGGAAGAGAGGTTGGACGGGGGGAAAGGGCGCAGGAGCGGAGGGTTCTGTTCCTGGAAGCACGATGCAAACCGGCGGAGCAGACGGCAAAAGATTCACTGGTAGTGACTATTTGGGGGGGGGGGTACCAGCAGTGGTCGTAAAAAGAAAATACCTGAGCGAATCAACACTTCAGGGCCCCCTTTTCCATCTAACGCTGATTTACTCTTTTTCCTTTACGTGAGGTGAGCTGTAAGCTATTCTACTGTGTATCCGTCCCACCACCTATTTTGTCTCCACATACTATCGGCGCCCCACTCGCTTGTGCAAACAGGTTTGGTAAAAGTCCACCACAACTCGTCTGCACAGCTGACCTCACAGCCTGAGGTAGTGAGGACCTTCCGTTGGCGATACTGCTGGGGACAACATCATTTCACCAGTATCAAAAGGCAATTTTCGGAAAGGGCCCGAGCAGGAGTTGTATTGGGTGACTAAGAAGAGACAAAGGTAGGCAACCAGAAAATGCACTCGAGAAGGAAAGGGAACCGAAGAAGTAACACCAACGGACTGCGGAAGAGCGAAACATTTGAGGACTTTTACGGCAGTCATTACGGGGAACGCTGGGCAGCGCTCCGCAAGGCACTGTGCGCACCGGCTTGCGACAGGTCTGTTCTCTGGAACAAATTTGTTAAGCTCCCCTTTGAAAGTGCTATGGGGGACGTGAAGCGCGTTGACGACGCCTTGCTTCTTCAGTTGTTTAGCCCACTGGGAAGTGGTGAGATGCCCCCACCGGCCATTGATGAATTCAATGTAAAGGCGCACTATCCCTTAGATTACACAACTGCACTGGCTGTAGAGCTACTAGGCGTACAACAATTTGACCTTGTTCTTGATCTCTGTGCGGGAGTGGGCGGTAAATCCATAGCAATTTCCCAGTTCCTATCTAATAGTGCTTCATTAACCGCCAATGAGCAGCGCGGTGACCGCTGTGCCCGTTTGCGCCGCAACATCAAGGAGTACGTGCCTAGCAATTACGTCCCTGTAACTGTTACACAGCGCAAACCAGAAACTTGGCACGACCCATCGACTTACCACCGCGTTCTCGTTGACGCCCCATGCACGGGAGAACGACAACTGCTCCAGCACAGTGGCAAGCATGCAGTTAGTCCACTGCACTGGTCCCTACAAGCTTGTGTGGAGCTAAGCCACACTCAGCGGGGGTTACTTCTTCGATCTATCGAGACATGTCGACCTGGGGGGCGTATTGTGTACACTACGTGTTCCATTTCACCGCTAGAAAACGATGAAGTTGTCCGTGAGGCATTAAAACGAACGCGCTGTCAGGTGGAGCTAATGCATCCCCCAGTGCCCATTGGCGAGAAGACAGAGTTTGGACACATTGTACTACCTGACCGAGATAATGGTCGGGGGCCGGCGTATTACTGTGTCATCCACAAAATATCTGATAAACGAGAGGAGAGTGAGGATGAGGATGAGGATGGAAATGACGATGATAGCACGAGTTCATAAAAGGCAGGGCAGTGTGTGCGAAGCACCTACCTGCGTGAAGAATCTGCTCAGCAGTGATGCAAACTTGGAGAAAAGCTTAAGGCGGTTAAAACTAAGCGACCCCTGTGTGTGTTGAGAAGAAGAGGGAGAAGAAGGGCAGGGCGGGTCAAAAAACAACAACGCAACTGCTGCACAGGATGGCGCCCAAAACGTTATTTTAACCTAACCCTTACATAGGGTGTCCTCAACTGCTTGAGTGTCAAATGAAACTCTCAAATGTTTTTGTGTATGGTTTGTTGCTGCTTGACATATTGATTATCTTCGTGCCCTTCGTCAGTGGATGTTTGTCTGTAATTGAGTGTCACGCTGATAGGCATCATAGGTCTTCGTAGTTATTCGTTGCTTGTATAAAGACTTTTTTTGATGGCAGCAGTTGCATAAACCAAATCCTATATGAAGCACTGTTCTGCTTGCGCGGGGGGAGCTACGCTGTTACGAGCTACTAGAATGACAGGAGCCACTTTCATCCAAGCCCGGTGTGCACATTTAGTTCGCGGCACCAACCGGAGTCTGGGACAGCATCAAGGGACTAATATTCCTCACTACCGTCTACCACTCAGGAGGGCTTTGCGTCTTATAGATTCGACGGGGAGACACAACGCCTCCATGGTGGAGACCGAGGATTGTGTCAGTGAGGAACAACTCCAACATCATTCACACGATGGCGAGGGCGTATCTCAGCGTCAAGAGGATGCAGCCAGGTATGCTGCGTATCACTGCCATCATATGCTTACATCCTTCCGCGTTGAGCGGCAGCGTTGGGGGGAGAACACCGGTACGCTATCGGTGGAAGATTTAAGTCGCATAGTGGAGTACATATTTTATGCATCCGTGCTTTTGCATCTCACTGCATTATATCAAACTGCGGACAAGTATTGTGAAGACCTCATAGGTGCTGTTATTTCCTGCAGCATATTTGTATCGAAAAATGTGGAAGAAATACTGAAAAGTTTATCCACAGCCTCCGCATCCGGTACCCTGATGGCAGCAAACAAAAGGTTGGCATCTCAAGGAAGTGACATGTGGAATTCGCTTCACTGGGCAGCGGTGCATTACAGCCAAGGTGTGTGTTACTGGGGACTTCTTGATCACACTGAACCCCTGTTTGACATGCGGCGGTTGCACGCTCCGTTTCGCGGCCTATTTTCCACCTATGTTAAGCTTGTGTGCAAGATCCTCGCGCATGCCGGGATGCCTCGAGAAGACAAACAGTTGTTATCGTACGTCAAGTCACCCGAGGGGTGTAACCGGTGGTTTGGGGAGGAGGTCAATGGCGGACTGGCCGTCTCAACATTGTGCTTCCCCGGAAGTGCGGCTGGTACAGCGTGTTCTGGTGTGCACGATAACCACTGTTTCCCTCAGCAGCGTCGGTTACAGCTTTTGCCTCTGATCTGGGTCGCTTTGCTCAGCTGCCACTGTGCTGTGAGCAATGAAGAAAACCGTTTCCGCTCTGCACGCCATGCGTTTTTGCATGTATTACCGCTGTTTAGTAAGGAGGCCAAGGCGGAAAATGTCGTAATGCTGCTTGCGCGGCTATTATACATCCGGCCAAGCACTGTGTTGAAGGCCAATTCAGTTGACGTAGGCATGCTACTTGCACGGGCCGAACAATGTAATGTGTTCCCTCCTTCCTCCTCGGTTCCGTCGGTCACGTACGCGGCGTTCCTACGCCTCTGGATGTGTGCCGACGTGGCTCAAGAGAAGGAGCCTGAAGTTAGGGGTGTCCACAAAGCATACGCTGCCTTTCGTGCTATTCCGCTGTGCGCGCTGCAGCTAGATGGTGAGCCGCACAGCCCTGCGAGTGGTGGGGACGCGTTTGTGCGTCACCTTCTCCTTCGAGCGCTACTGCAGTGGTCATTTCGGCTTACCGCGTTCGTATCGTTTCGGGGTGAAGTTGAAGAGATCCTGAAATCAACCCAGCACGTTGTGCAACTGCTAGACCATGCTAGGAGGCGCCCTGGATGGGGCGGACGAAAAGAAACAATTGTTGTGGACCTTTGTGAGGCTGTCCTGCGAGCATTTGCCGTTCGTGTCTCAGTCATATGCGGGATGGATGCTCCTTTGAAAAAGGAAGATTACGCCCTAATCGCTGAATTTGACGATGTTGTGAGAATGATGATACGAAGCGGCGAAGACAGATCATCTTTGTGCACCTTACCGACTGTGTATGAATGCTTGCGGCCTCGACGGGGTAGCCGTTCATACGCAAGGGAAGTTGAAGAGGACAGTTTCCCTAGTTCATTAACTCCGCGCAACTCTCCAGTATAAACAACTTCGAAAGAAGCGAAACATTCAGAGTTTCACGCCTGTACCTATGGCATATGAGGCTTGTGAGTTGAAAGTGTGCTAGCCCTCGCACAAATGTCTTTGTTAACGAACATCTTTGTATGCCCCACTATTGTGGACGCATCTCATTTCAATCTACCCTTTCTGCTATTTTTGACTCGTGCTCTTGCTTTTATTGACCAACTGGTACTCTGTTTCTTTAATTTCCATGCTCTTTTCCCACCGTCTTATTGTGCCCTACAGAAACCGTTGGATCAACATCGGACCGTCTACTGCACAGTCTTCAGGTAAGGCGTGGTGCGGTCGGTGATCTAGGCAAGAAATCCCCCCTTTTTTTCGCTTGTAACCATTGTCTTCCCACTTACAGAAGTTGTGGGTGCTGCAAGTGGAAAGCGGCAGCAAGTCCCAGCATCATGAAGCAGCAAACGCCGGCGGGAGCCACTCGCAGAGGAGCCTCCCCGCACGGTAGGAATAGAAATTATGAGAAATCGCTAAGTGCAGCCAACGGACCCGAGGAAGACCTACCCCAATTGCAGGAGAAACTGCACGAAGCGGCTGAGTATGTCTTCCAGCAACGGTTTTATATTCATAGACTGGATAGTACTATTAGTTTGTCAGAGGACGCCGAACACGCGTTGCCGAAAAGTGAGACATGTGAGACCACACGCACCGCAATTCAGCAGCTTTTTGATCTTGAAGATACGTTGTCGAGACGGGCGGACCATTACATCCGTGTAGCGAATGTCACGGCTTTGCGCTTCCTCAACGAGAAGCGCTACACCCATGCACTGCAAATGCTTCTCAACGTGGAGTCAATGACACGAAAAGGCGCAGGAAAGGACTTTCCATTCTTTTCTGGTAACGATTCGTTGTCTTCTCCCTTATCCAACGATAGCGAGGCCTCACCGGGGTCCCCTTTAGGTACTCAAGCGGGTGGGTCATGTGGTCTCAAGTGCGTGGGTGGAGTACGGGTGGTTTGTGTTCCATATTTTACTAAGCGGCACGAGAGAGCGCGCGAGCGTGCCGTAGCTATTATAGAGAATAACATTGGGTTGTACCACTTTAAGATAGCCGAATATGATCTGGCTGCACGCCGCATGGGTCGAGCCCTGGAGTTGGAAGAATCACTGAATGTGGAGACGATTGGGGTAACGTACTTTAACTTGGCACAGGTACAGTATGAGCTTGGTCTTGTCGACGAGGCGTTATCCCTAATTTCAATAGCAGAGGAAATCATTGAGAAACGAGTGTGTCAACATGACATGCAGCGTTCGCGGCTCAATCGATTATCGCAGTTCAGCTCAGTGGAGCCTGGTGGCGCCAATGCAGCGGCGGGGGATAGAACAATTAACACGTACATCAAATGGCGAGAAGAGGTTTGTCTTCTCGCCCGCGTGTTGGATATCCACGGTGCCTGGCTTAGTGGCAAAAACGCATTCAAGGCAGCTGTTAACCGCTTTCAGCAGTGTGAACGCTGGCTGTCGTCAGTGGTGAAACTTAGCAAAGGGGAGAACGTATGGTTAAGCGAAGTGCGTCAGCGCATACAGCAGTGTAAACGACTTCACAAGCGTAGCGGTTACGATCCGAGGGTACAAGCAGCAATGGGGTCGAAGAAACACCCTTCATCTGTGCCCCCCCAAAGTGTCATCGTCACAACAACCCTGCCACGCAGAGTCGAGGTCGCAATGGCTGGAAACCCCGAGCCGTTGATAGAAGAGGAACAACATCAAAGACCGAAGAGGGGATTGGGGCCGTCTGGGCCTAGCGGCTGGGGGCCGGCCGGTTCGACACCCATAGATCCTCGTCGAGGAGGTAACAGCTTGTCAAGGATACCAAATAACTGGCAAAGCTACAGTTCACCGCCAGCGCCCGCTGCTCAACCTCAGTGGAACAACTCCACTTACGTATTTCATCCTAAAGAGGAGGACGGCACACCAACTGCAACCCCGTTCATAGTACGTGACTTCTCAGCTTACACAGACCCCGCTGCGAAGGGCAACCGGGGAGCGCGTTCTCGGCAGTCGGCGGGAAGCACACCAATGAATGGACGGGATATGCCAAGAAAGTTGTTTTCGTCTCACCGAGCTGGATTGGCAGAACCATGGAACAGGAGAACGTCACGTGTAGGCAATGGTCAAGGGGCGGTGGGACAACGGCTATCAAATGGAGTTGCTCAGGGAGCAAAATCCCTTTATGGGGTGTGTTCAGAGCCCCGGCGACCCTTTGGGTGTGGAGAATTCGTGCCGTCGGTCACGTGGTGCGTCCGAATTCTGCAAGCTTTTAGTCGAGCAAAGGTGTCGGAGTTCGTTAGGTACTGGAAAGGATGTCCCTGTAAACCGAATTTTTCTCACTTGCTGGGTTGTACCGGGCCTCCGGTAGTGTCATGCGGAGGGAATTTACCAATAGATTGTCCTCATAGATGTGTTCCTGGAGTTGGAGAGACCGCATTTGCGACGGGCGGGTTGAAAATAAGGGATGAATCAAAGAACGGTAATGGCACACTGCAGCGCCATCCATATGATGTTCTGTTGGCGTTTGTTTCGGCTCGTCGTTCAACCCGTTACGTGCACGAGACGCTGCTCCATCAAAAATACGAGAGCATTTCGAAGGAAGTGAAACCGCAGCACTCTGACCCCTTTTCCTGTTGCCGATGTGTCTGTTATAAGCCATCGTCAGGTGACCCTCAGGGCTACCCCGAACATCGGTACCCTGGAGGGTCAAACTGTTTCTCTGTTTTTGGTAGTGGAAGGCGTTGTTCAGGAACCGTAGCCCAGCCTTGTTGTGCTGCATGCCCCTGTGCGGCTAACGTCATCGGGGTATCGGAAAGGATGTGGATGCAGCACCCCAACCTTCACTCCCAGTGTGGAAACTGTGCTCATTACAATTCCCCTTCGGTGAGTGCTAATAAGGGGGTCAACCACCCGGTGATGACTGTTACGTATGTTTCCGGGCCAGAACGTCACACCAGCTTCAACGGTGAGGGAAACGATAATTTGGCGGATAGGACTGGAGGCGAGGGCGGTTTATGTTGTCCTTCGTTGTCATCGAAACCCGTGGGGACTTGTGTGAATTCTGCAGTTGAAAACACGGAGCTCCCCACACCTCCTGAAGATGAACTACTCGCGCCGTCGCCGAAATGGTCTCGAGGTGCTCTGGCTTCTTTAACTCGCAGCATGCGGGCAGAGGGTGACTCTAGATCCTCTTCATCGTTTCGTGCCATGAAGCTTCTGACAGCATTTGACTGCAAGTCGCGAAAGTTTCCCACACACGCGACGGCCTCGCTGATGCGGCACCGCGCATTGCGCGAAGAAGCAGCTCTAATTGTCCAGGCGGCGTGGAGGGAGTGGAAGGAACGACGGCGGGAGGAGGCAGTTCGTAAGCTTGCTAACAGGAAAATAGATGGATAGAAACCTCTGGAAGTGCTGTTGGTCGAATAATATTTTTCGACTTGTATTGAAAAGCGTCTGTAGCGTAGTGGTGTGGGAGTTGTTGTTGTTTTCTTTAAAGAGTGAAGTTTACAACGTTAAGTATTTTACACTTTTTGTGATATAATTTTTCGTTTTTTTTCTTTTTTAATAAACATACACATATGTATACATATACATATGTGTGTATACGTGTTCTCTGCTACATGGATTGCGCCCA